>NC_069789.1:42719475-43022506 GCF_027406575.1 Nycticebus coucang
ACCACCCACACTGCCTCTTCAGCCCCATGTTTGAGTGCCACCCACACTGCCTTAGTGCCCCCCAGCCAAGTTGGATAGTAGAAGTCTAGGCTTTTCCCTTTGATCTGAGTGTGCTGGATAGTCTTTAAGATGACCCCAAATCTTCTTCACCTCCTAGTATCCCTTCACCTTGGGACTAGTCAGGACCTGTGATTTGCTTGCAACCGTGAGAACACAGCAAAGGTGATCATGTTGGGTTGACACTGGACTTTTCTAGCAGACCCTTTCCTTTGCTGCTTTGATGAAGTAACCAGCCATGCTGGGGATGCTCACGGGGCAGAGAACTGAGAGTGACTTGTGGCCAATAGTGAGTGTGCAATCTAGTCCCAGTCAGTATCCCACAAGGATCTGAGTTTTGCCAACAACTATATGAGCTTGGAAGAAAATCCTTGCCTAGTTGGGCCTTCAGATGAGAACTCAGTACTGGCCAACACCTGGATGACAGGCTTGCAGACCATCCAGCCAAGCCACGTCTGAATTCCTGACCCTCCAAACTGTAAGATACTACCTTCATGTTGTCCTAAGCCATTGATTTGTGGTGATGCTATTATGCAGCAATCAATAACTAAAATACTGAGTGAGCTCTGACAAACAGAATATGACAGTAATTCTATGTCAGTTTCCCAGCCCAGGCTTTCAGAGACAAGAAGCTTCTACTTTCTGTCTCTGGGAACATTCTTTCACTCTGTACTCCCTGAGCCCTGCTGAGATTGCTGTGCTGGAGAGGCCACAGGTAGGTTAACAGTTTCAGCTTAGCTTAGCTTTCAAGTCATCCCTGACAAAGTGCCAGACATGTGATTGAAGCCATTTTGTATACAGCCAACCAGCCATTCTCCCAACGAACACCATAAAATAATCCTGGTTAATACCACATAAAACAGAAGAATCATTCAACTGAGTTCTTTCCAATTCGTTTTTCTTTCAGTTTTGTTTTCTTTGTAGATATGGGGTCTCTCTATGTTGCCCAGGCTGAACTCAGAGTTTTGGGCTTATCACTCCTCCCACGTTGCTTCCTGAGTCGCTGGGACTATAGGAGCATGCCACTATGCTCAGCTCTTTCCAAACTTTTGACCAACAAAATCATGAGATATAATTAAATAGTTGTTTATTTTAAACTGTTAAGTTCAGAAGGAGCTTATTTGGTAGCAATAAATTTTTGAAACAATGTTTTAGGGATATCCCATGGAGATCAATGAAGGATAATAAGGGCTCTGTCAAGACTTTGGCAACACGGAAGATCCTATAATGAAGGGATAATTCTCCCTGGGTTAGGTAAAGAATAGAGAAATGCAAGGAAAGACTAGGATTTTTTTCCATAGAACAGCTAGGAATACTAGAAAATAAGTCAATATTTAATATTTGTTACACACATGAATTTATGGATTGAGATTCATAACATCTATAATATTATCATCATTTTAACGCTAAGTTTAATACTTTCAGGAGGAAATGTGTTTATTTCTTCTTTGTTTTGTTTTGTTTTTTTCAATTACTCTCTAGAGCAGGTCATTTTGCACTGGAAATGCCCAAACATGTTCTCCAATGATGGTAGTCTCTAGAATCTCTCACAAAGCAGCATCACTGCCCTGATCTCTGAAGAGAAAGAAGGTAGTTTAGTTATCTTTATTACAAAGACTGTTTCACCTGATATTTTTCTCCCCTTCTTTCATAATAGAACCCCTAAATTTTAGCTGCATAGATGGCAATTTTGAATAAAATATTCATTTTAAAACCTCTTTTGCAGGTAGTTATGGCCACAGAATTTGATTTTAACTGATAATATCTGAATGGAAAAGTTGAGTGGCATCTTCTGCTTCCCATCCTCCTACATTCTGCAACTTGGATGCAGGTGTGATTGCTGGAAAACAACCACACTGCTGTGCCCTGAGGATGAGAGCTTCTCCATGGGGGTGGCAGAGTAGAAAGATGGAGGAAGCCTGAGTCTCTGAGGGTTTAGAGTCTAACACAGTCCCCATACTAGACCTAATTGCACCTCTCTATATTTTTACTTAAAAAGAAACTTCTATTTGTTTATATTTTGGGGGCAGCAGAACAGAACAGAATATATTTTATCCTATGCAGAACAGAAAATATGATTGAAGCTAAGACATTTTTCCTCTTTTCCTCAAATGACCTTTGAACATCCCTCCAAAAACAAACAAAAAAAGTCATCATTACGAGGTCTAGGACTGTATTTTTAACAGGTAGGGGCTTAAGGATGATAATATTTTTACAGCCTCTAAGTAAATAAGAGCTAAATTTTGGAAGACAATAGTCCATTGTGAAGGTTTGCTTATCTATTAGCACTGCAATTTAGAACATAGAGCAGATTCCTGGCAATGATTACCAATAAAAAGATTAAATCCAAAGCTAAACCACCACAGAGATTCTGGCATGAGTTATAATGCTTATAATTATTCAATGTTTCATTGAATAATGTTTTATTGTGCATCTATTATGCCTAAAGCACTACTGTAAATCTGGTAATGACAGTGCATACAAGCCAAACATGGTTTCTGCCCTACACAGAGTTTGTATTCTGTAGGAGGAAACAAGCATCTCACAAGAAAACAAGTAATAGTAATTGACAGGTTAATCTTGGGTTTTTATACATAGTAGCTGGCTACTGCTAAGTGAAAATTTCTTCATTTGACTGAATAATATAGATCTAATTTATTCTTTTTAAGGGCTTACACTTTCCCACTAGTTAGATGATATTTAATAGTTGGCATTTACCAGGTTTTGATTTAGTTTTTAATAGTTGGCATTTACCAGGTTTTGTTTTAGGTTTTCTTTTCCTATTTTTTTCTGCTTTCTCCCAGGATTACCATCTTCAACTTCAAACATTCTTTTTTCATTTTTAAAAAACTTTTAATATAATAATAAAAATGCACAAACCATTACAAGTTGAAAATATTTCACAAATTGAGTTGAGCTTTCTCCCAAATCAGTGAGATTCTAGTATATTTGACTATCTTTAAATCCCAGTGTATATTTTAATTCATACATAACAACTACATTTTGTGAAGTCAGTCTTACGTTGATTCCAATACCATATTATTACTGCCCTAATCATAAGCTTTAAGGTTGACCCATGATTAAATCCTGTGGAACAAACCACCAGCATTTGGAGCAGCAGTTTTCAACCTGCGGGTTGCGACCCCTTTGGGGGTCATAGGGGTTGCCTAATATAGGGGTCCCCTAAATATATCCTGCATATCAGATATTTACACTACAATTCATAACAGTAGCAAAATTACAGTTATGAAGTAGCAATGAAAATAATTTTATGGTTTGGGGGTCACCACAACATGAGGAACTGTATTAAAGGGTCACAACATTAGGAAAGTTGAGAACTACTGAAGGATATAAGCAAAATAACCAGTATAACAAGCTGATTGAATTTCTTATGTTTTAATTTCTATCCAAAATGGAAGAAAGAGCTTCACCTATAAATAGCTCTGTGAATTAAGACTCAGGAGGCACAAATGCACTGTTTTAATAACACTTTAACCAAATATTCCTCATTAACCAAATAATGCTGGGACTTATTAAATTATAAAAATATGTTTGATGAGATTTATTTTTAAGTTGAACTTTACTAATCAAAGATTGAGACCTAATTATTCTTATATCTTCTTTTAATATCTTGAGATTTTCATATTCATGAACTTCATTATCAAAAGTAAGACTCATGGGCGGCACCTGTGGCTCAGTGAGTAGGGCACCGGCCCCATATACTGAGGGTGGTGGGTTCAAATCTGGCCCCAGCCAAACTGAAAACAAAAAATAGCTGGACGCTGTGGCGGGTGCCTGTAGTCCCAGCTACTCGGGAGGCTGAGGCAAGAGAATCATCTATGCCGAAGAGCTGGAGGTGCTGTGAGCTGTGATGCCAGAGTACTCTACTGAGAGTGACAAAGTGAGACTCTGTCTCTAAAACAAAAAAAAAAAGTAAGACTCGTATACATCTCCAAGGTGGGAATGCTGGTTCAAGTGTATGTATACTTATAATTATGTATATCACCATGTCTTCCAATATGGCCAAAGCAACTTACATTTCTAATAGCATTGCATTAAAGACTTCACCCTCACTAGCATTTATCACTATTTTTTATTTTTTGTGGGACTGGTAAGTAAAACAATATATCTCATTGTTACTTTAATTTTTATTTCTCTAATTACCAGAGATCTTGAAAGACATTTTATATCTTTTGGATTTGCTCTTCTGTAAAATTCTTATTAATTTTTTTTGCTATTTTTATTTCTTTTTTTAAATTAATTCATAAGACTTTTGCAATATAGCTATGAATTTTTTCTCTATATTTGTTTTGTATTGTTTTTCTAGCTCTATCATTAGTGTATATTTTACTCTTGATGATTTTAATATTAGAAAGTCAAAACATTACTCTAATACTTTTATAGTTTCTAAATTGTCTATCATGGTCCAAATTATCTTTATATCCTAGATTGAATATGTCACTTCCTATATTTTCTCCTAACATCTTTCATTGTTTTATTTGTTTACATTTAAATCTTACTCCATCTGGACTTAATGTGTTGTAAAGTAGGGGTCCAACATGATTTTATTCCAGAAACAACCAGCTCCATTTATTAAATAAATCATTATTTTCCACTATATTGAAAATGCCCCTCTTTCCATATATTTAAGTCTCATATGTAGCCTGGCAACTATTTTTTCCATTCATTTATTTTTATATTTATATGTCAATATAATATTAACATAATAACTTGATTAGAGAAAAAAATGAATGTATCTTAAACTACTGAGTTATTTAATAAAACTTTATAGTTCCTTTTTCACCTTTGATACTCTTCTTATTCCCATTTTAGGTCTCAAACTAACGTCTAGTTCTCTTACTTTCTCCTTCAATATTTACACCTCCTTGTATTTTTTCAGGCTACTAGTATAGGTCTCAGCAGGGATCATTCTCATCTTCATAAACTGTTATTTGAGTTTAAAAATAAGATATTTAAATTCTAGAAAATCTGTTTTGCACTTTTCCTGAATATTTTTCTTTAACTGCTCATGTTCTATTTTTCGCAGAAGTTCTAGACCAACTGTGTTCTTCATGTACATTTCCCTCCCCTCTCTGGTCTCTGAATTCCCTCAGACACAGAACCTTTGCCAGAAAAACAGGGTTAGACTCAGGGATGGCAATAATCTCTCCTCCTGTAGGTGAGTGCTATGGTATCATGCAGGGCATCATCCCCTGTGGAGAGACTGGGTGGAATCTTGTCTTCTCTCCAGCCCCCCTCATCAACCAAAGAGACTCATGTTCACACACCTCTCAGGTGGCAAGTATTCTGCCTTCCATTGAGGTTTTTCTCATTTCTTAAGGAGACAGAACACCACACTCTTGTAAGCCACTGCCACTTTTTCACCCAAAGTCTCTGTGTCCAAGTTCTCGCCATAATTCACACCATCACTTCTGACCCTCACCACAGGCTCTCTGATGAAACCCCCGAGCTTGCTATCCAAACCAAAGTGGAGAAAGAACCATATCTCTTCTTCGAGACTCATACAAAAATGGCCACCTCAGAAGCCATTCTCTTCCCCAACATCTGCTGATCTGCTACATGCAGAGGTTAATTAGGTAAGGACATGTAAATTAGTTGGTGATGTAAGTACAAAACAGTTGAAGCTCATCAAAACCACAATTCTCCCTGAATCCTACTTAGAAGTTAGGTTCAGACAGTTAAATATAAAGTGGCTGAGAGACATCCAAGTGGAGATTTTGAGTAGGCAATAGATAGTCTAGGTGATATGAACTAAACATTTGCATCTTCCCCAAATTCAGATGTTTAGCCCCTAATCCCCAGTGAGACAATATTTGGGGATGGGGTCTTTGGGAGGTAGTCAGGTCATGAGGGAACCTCTGGAGATGAAGGCATCACTTATAAGACATGATACTGGAGATATACTGGTTGTTTCTGCTTGCTCTCTCTCTCTCTCTCGCATGTAAGAAAACATCAAGAATATCCATTTGCAAGCCAGAGAGCAAGCCCTCACCAGACACAAGATCCTCTGGTACCTTGGTCTTAGACTACCAGCCTCCATAACTGTGAGAAATAAATGTTTGTTGTGCAAGATGCCCAGTCTATGGGATTAGTCATAGCAGCCCACACTAAGACTCTAGGGCTCAGTTGAGAGATCTATTTGAGAAAATTCATGATAATTGAAGACATGGATTCATTCAGAGGGTACAGAAGAGAGAGAGAAGAAAAGACGCCTAGGATTTGACTTTGAGGAACATTAATGTTTGAATATCAAATAAGGGCCTGTTGGTTGAAATAGGGTACCAATGAAGAGTAGCCAGAATAGGGGAAAAAAGGAAGGAGTGATGAGTCACAGAAGCTAGGGAAGAAGAGTGTTTCGGAAGGAGGGCACGTTCCACCATGTCAACAAGAGTGACAAATGCTGTTGAGAGATCAAGTAATGGGAAGAAAAAAAAAATGTGTACCAGATTTAATAATATAGTTTAATAATGTTGATGATCTTACCAAGAATTATTTCAAAGAAACCCAAAAGAATGAGGAGAGATAATAAATTTAAGCAACTCTGGATATTTTGTTTTATAGACACTTGTGTCTGAGATAATTTATGATTAGAAATTACATGAAAATCTCAAGTCAGGAAAGATGTAAATGTGTTATTACAACTTGAGCCAGAAGTTTGGCATCTCATTCAGCTCTTTTCCCTTCTGATTGCTTGCATACTTTACTATCTCAAACATGACCCTATGAAGTGCAATAGTTCTGTACAAGTTTTTTCTAAGTTTGGAATTTTGGATAGAATGCCTTGGGTAAAAATACAATTTGATTATTTGGCTATTTCTAGTCAGATAAAGTAAGCCATTTTAAGAGCTTTATTTTTTCTAATTTTCTCCTTTAAGCTCTTTTATTTCCTTACCATCTCAATAAACTTCCTCATGTTTATGGTTGAGGGGATGAGTCACTCCTCCAGTAGAAGTAGATGCTGAAAGATTTCACGTTGTTTTTCTCTACACAGCACTAAAACAACCAACAAATTTCAGGAAGTTTACTTAAACAATTGGTCCACAAAGAGATAAAATTCATCAAACCAGTAGTAGTTAGACTAAATGCAGGGCATTTGAATAAAAGAACAACCAGTCAGAATGGTTCAGATGGCTCTGCTCCCTTTATAAGGATAATTCCCTGGTACTTAAATAAATCTAACAACTGAAGTTTTACGATACATAGCCCCACTGCACATATTTGGAGATTAATGAGTCTAACAAAAAGATTCTAATGTGTTTTCAAAGGAAATTAAATTATGCAACTCTACATGGGTATCAAATTTCCTTTTACTGAAGTTTCTGATAGAAGTTATGTTTACTTTAAAATGGTAATAATAACAGGCCCAACTCTTTACTTCATGTTCCTCAACAGAAGCACATCAACGATGTAGCAATGTCAGAAAGCTAAAAGAAAGAAAATTTCACCAGCACAATAATCGTACTGTGCTAGTAACAACATATTCATGAATAATGACAGACCAGCACCATCACTTTGTCAAGGGTTTTAGCATTGTGGTACTAGCCATAGTAACAGTGAGCAGAGAGAGATGATGGTATTGCTGCAGAAGCTCACCTAGAAAAGAGTCCAGAATAGGCAAAGAACAACTTTTCAAGATAATAACCTTGACTTAGCACCAATCCAGGCATAACAAATGCAAATGGCTAAGCTCTGAGTTCTCTGTCTGAAGCACAGGATTCTATCTGAACCACTGAAGGAACCAGTGATCTCTTACTATGTGTATGGACAGTGCGTGCACTCATCCTAGAAAAAGTGCTACATACCTCAAGCTGATTATCACCACAAGGTACTCCTCTTGGGAAGCTCTGCACTGACACTAGCACCTAGTTCACCCTTCAAAACAACTTTGGGATTCTTTTTCTGGAATGGCCATCAGAACCATCATTGTACAAGGTCTGACAATTAAGTTCTCAAACTCATCCTAGAAAAAGTGCTGCCTACCTCATTGCTGAATATCACTAAAGACATCTTTTAAGTACTCCCCTTGGTCCTCTGGTTACCATAGTGATATTCAGCAATGAGGTTTATAGTACTTTTTCTAAGATGAGTTTGAGAGCTTAATTGTTAGACCTCATATGTGCTTTAAAAAACAAACAGAAAAAGAGGCATTTGAAAAATCCATTTCATGATGTTAGACAGGAATACGTGAAGTCAAAATAGAGTCAAATGACTTCTGTCAAGATGGAGTCAAGATTGTCAGAATGAGCCACTAGAGTCATTCAGGTTTTCTGTACTCAATAATTCACTAAAGTAATATTGGGGATGAACCCCTGGCTATCTGCAATTGCCTTCCCTGAGAAAGGAAAGCTCTGCCGAAGGTGTGGGTCTCTGTGTTCACCCTGGGACATTAGGATGTGCCAAACCACTTCTTAATGGTCTAAGTGTAGAGACTATTGGATGATGAGAACCAGTGGGGCTCTTGCATTGAAGGGTTTAGAGAAACAGAAATATAGTCAGACAATGGTGGGTGCTGTAATTAAAAGGATACATAGAGGTAACTTTTCGACTTCCCCATGGTCATTTGCTACTGACGAGCATGAAGACAGATTCCTTCTTCAGTGGATCAGACATATAGAAAGAAACAAAATCAGAGAATCTGTGGCCACAAAGAGAAAGATGCAAAAGAGTCCTGATGGCTTTGTATTGTAGGTCCAAGGCACTTCCATGAGATGCCATTTTAGTTTTCATTAGATCCCTCTTTGTTTAAGCCTTGATTAGAACAGTAGTTTGTAACAAAACCAACAATAATAGCTAGCATTTATTTAATGTTTATTATACCCCTGGCACTGTCTTATACACTTATGTGAATTTTTCCACTTCACTTTTCCAACATTATTATTATTATTCCCCACTTATATATGAAAGAACTGTGGCATTGATCCAATTAGTAAGTGAAAGAGCCAAGATTCAAATAGTCTGACTCCAGAGTTCAGCCTCATACTCACTAGCTGTGGGTTTACGTGAATCTTATCAAGTCTCACTTTCATCTATAATATGGGGATAATGAAACAGACCTTAAAAATTGTACATTTACATGTGATGACATATATAAAGGTACTTTGTAAATTTTGTAATACTACATGTTAAGATTTTTTTTTTTTTTGAGACAGAGTCTCACTTTGTCACCCTTGGTAGAGTGCTATGGTGTCACAGCTCATAGCAACCTCAAACTCTTGGGCTTAAGTGATTACTTTGCCTCAGCTTCCCAAGTAGCTGAGACTACAAGTGCCCACCACAATGCCTGGCTATTTTGTTGTTGTTGTTGTTGCAGTTGTCATCATTGTTTAGCTGGCCCTGGGCCAAGTTCAAACTCACCAGCTGTGTTATGTGGCCAGAGCCCTAACTGCCGCCTACATGAGCTATGGCCACTGCCTACATGTTAAGATTTTGTTTTGTTTTGGTTTGATCCTGGTTCAAACATTTATTCATTTGTATCATTCATCCATGAAATTATTCATCTAAAAATTTATCAATACACATTGAGCACAGATATGTAGTATATATACTATAATGTGATATCTACATGCTTGAGTCACCTATCACTGGCATATGTAATGGGGAAGACAATTGTGTGTCATATCTACCACCACCATTACCACTCTGCCAGCATTACAATGATGATGATGATGATGAATATACTTATTGGCAATTCAGAGTTGTAACAATGTTAGTTCTATATATCACATTAGTATTAAAGTTGCTAAAGTTGAAATGTCATGGTTGTATGATGAATGTCTAGAAATACTAGCTTTGAATTGATGCCAAAATATTAGCATTCCTCTAGTACACTGAAATGAATTATAATAGTTTATGTGAAATATTCCATTGAAAAGATAGTAATTGTCTTTATTTTGACTTGCCTACATTTCAGTTTGACTTTTATAACTGCTCTGTGAGAAAAAAATTAACTCTGAAAGGTAAATTTTTCTAACTTTATTTTCATGAAAATTGTGTGATAAGTATCTAATGTGAGCAAAGGGAGATGGATTGACTCAAGGACTATTTGGAAATCCTGATATTCCATTCTGGAGATGAGAGTGCTTGTGACTCAGTATTTCAGATCCATGGTCAACACTAAATAAACCCTAGCAAACCTTTTAATTTAGAAGCCACCATTTCTAGGTTCCATGCTTGTCATATCCCTTCTGACAACATATTCTTCCTTTATATACTTGCAGGTTTGGTGACTTAGTTTTTGCATAGCTAATTAACAGTATATTCTGGTATTGTCTCCTTGTGCCTCTATCAGGAACCTATAACCTCGTCTCCCTGATTGAATGTGGTGGTTTTCAAAGGTCCTCAGCTACACATTTATAATTTCCTGAGTTGCTGCTATAACTTCATAAATATACTACTTCAGAGTTTATAACTCAGGCAAAATTGTTCTCAGCTTTGAACCACTAATGAGTGTACCAACTAAAAGAGAAGGAAAACTGAACTCGAACTAGTTTAAGCAGTAGAGAGAACTTACATCACTTGGAGCATGCAGTAACCTATCATAGTTTTCAGGCACAGCTTCTTCCAGGCATGAACCATGTTTTTCTGTTCAGTCTTCATGTATGTGATTTTCCATTGGCTGGCTTAGATTGGCTTCCTTCATGCAATAGCAGTTCCAGGTCTCACATCTTAAAACATACAGTTCAGAACAAGTCCCCCCAAAAAACAAAAGTCTTAGTAATTTGTGATTAAATTGAATTGGCTTGGCTTTGGATTAGTGAAGATTTATGAGCCAATCACTGTGGCCCCAAAGGGATTGAGATAATGTTGATCAGGTTACTCAAGTGGAGCTCACTTCCAGAAGAATAGATGAGAGCCATGGAGGCCATGAAAATTACATAGGCACTACACAATGTAATGGGTGTGTATAGGTGTAATCACTGTTGGGGAGATAACAACAGTCTACTCCTTGATCACGCAACATCCACTTCTGTGTATATGCTTTCAAAAATGTTACATTCACTACAAGAAGCCCCTCCAAAAAAAGAGACAAGCCAGATTTTCACCTAGCTAGTGAATCTGACTCAGAGTCTAAGATTACTATGTGATAGGTAAGTCCCCTTTATCAGATCCAGATGCTATTCTTGTCATTCTGAAAACTATTGTTAAAATAAACTGTTTTAGATTCTTCTTATAGATGCCCTTAACCTCACTTCCCTCTTTTTTGCTTCTGTCACCATATCGTGAGTCTGTAGGGTTCAAACAACTTCATGCAGGTGCCATTTGTACCACCTCACCTTCTGCCTTCCGTCTTGTGGCTTCCTTGTTGATCCTGAAGTGTGAGATGCTATAGGGCTTCACTCAGTGCCTATATATGCACAGTCTAGACGTGAAAAAGTGTAGAACCCAAAGGGCAAACTTCTGACCACTGACAGACAAGAGCTAATTAAAAACTTTCCTTATGTCTCCCTCTAGATTCCCACCTCACCTATGTATCATCCTGGAACACACTTTGCCTGGCTTCACAGAAGACAGACCTGTGAGATGAGCACTCAGCACTTAAACAGTTGGCAGCAGCCAGCTTAGTAATGTAACCTTATAATTGGTTCTCCCTTATCTCTCACTCCAGTTCCCATAATTTACACATTTTCACAAAGTTATAGCACATATGCTTTTGTTTCTTTTTCTCCTTTCTGGGGAACACAAGCCATGATGATATATAATAGATCTCTAAAATTTCAATTAACAAGAGTTAGTAGGGAGCTGGATAAATGATACTAAACTTCCATTTGCAAAGAAGGTCAATGAGAAGCACACAGAGATTGCTAGTATATGGCACATGTCATCATCTGCTGGCCATAAATAACAAGGAGAACCTTGGAGGTTCTTGAAGGCAATGGAAGGCTTTTTTTTTTTTTTTTTTTTTTTTTGGTGTAGTAATTAGAAGGCCCCTGGTTCTTCCCTATGAATGGGTTTCCCTTGTCCATTGTCTCCCATGGAGATAGACTTTGGAAAGGATACAATTTCTGGGGCTTGACCACTTGAGCAGCCCACTTCCTGTTGATGTGATTCCTGGATCCCTGGGATTATCTTAGGGTTTGAGAAATACAGGCTCTTTTTGGCCAGTCTTAGGGGTTGTTTTTGGCAGTACAGCTCACTTAAAAATTTATTAGGCTGCTGGTCTGTTTGCTTTGGGTCTACATGCTTGTGATCAATTCCATGGGCTGGTCTCAATGCCAACTCTCTTGTCAGTTCCTAGTTTCATGAATCTTGGCGATTTTGTCTCCAAGAAGTACATCTCTGTGTTCTGCCCACCTCACAGCCCCTTATTTAACAGCCTCAACCATATTCTTGGCCTGTGTCTTAAGGCAATTAAAGAAAAATACCTTTATGGCCAGAGACCTTAATTACAGTTAGGCTACTCCATATCTTTGTCTTCATAGCATGACTATTCCCTTTGTCTGGCAAAGAAGGCTTAGCAAGAGAAGCTTGGAAGAAGCCTGGTCTCATTCATTTCCTGCTTAATTCCCAAGCTCCTGCCTCTGTTGTTGCCAACCTTGACTTGAGGAGGAGAGTGTGGCATTTCTATCCCTATGAGATTCCAGATTGGATTAGTGAACTCTCTGGCAATATATCACCTTAACTCTCTATTTCTCTTACATTTCATCCCTAATCCATATGGCAAGCCATCAACTCTGCATTAAAAATAAATTCCACGTTGGGAAAATTCTTGCCCCATCCACCATCAGCCCCTAACATGGTCCAATCAATCCATTGCCTTCTCTTCTGTAATTATCATAACTGTCTACTAGTTTGTTTTTAGTTTTCCTCTCTTTCCCTTTCTCATACTATCATGCTCCACACATTAACCAGAGCCATCCTCCTGAGTTATACATGAAATTATGTCACTCTTCAGCTTACAAAGTAAACAAATACTAATATCCATAATTTCATCTAAAATTCCCAAGTGGTCTGGTCCATCTCCTCTGATGATACCTTCCCTTGCTCTCTCTGATTCTGTCACAATTCCTTGAAGTACTTGGCATGCTCCGCTTTTGAAGAAATTATATGTGCTGCAATTGTTGCCAAGGAAGTTTCTCTTAAGTGTCCTTATCATCCTTCGAAATAACAGCACATGTCATTTATTGTTCTCTTTTCTGTTCTGTTTATCTTTAATGGTTTGTCATTACCTAAATTTAAGGAGTCACTTTTTTCAAATAGCATACACGTATGAATTAGAATATAAGGTCCATAAGGGCAGAAGCTTGTCTGCCATATGTCCTCTGTTGAGGGCAGTGGTTGGCAGAGAAGGCATTCAAAATACTCTTTTGGACACTCTACTTTTGATCTAGGCTTGCTCTTTAATACAAGATCTTCTGTGGGTGGAGGAAATAGCTCTTACGTCTCTGTGCTGTATCTTCAGTAAGTCTGAGTAACAACACATGAAGGCCATAGCCTAAATACCTACCTTGCTTGCACATAACAAATACTGTTATGTGACCTTTACTGCTCTCCTCACTATCTCCTCTAACTCAGCAAATTCCACCTTGAAATGGGACGAGCTGGGTGCAGTGGCTCTCACCTTTGGTCCCAGCTACCCGGGAGCCTAAGGAGAATTTCTTGAGGCCAGAAGTTCAAGTGCAGCCTGAGCAACATAGTGAGACCCTATGAAAGGAAGGAAGAAAGAAGTAAGAAAGGAGGGGGGAAGGAAGGAAGAGGAAGGCAAGAAAGGAGGGGAAGAAAGAAAAAAGAGATATTGATGAGTACTGAAACATGTATCTGGTAAAACGTTACCGGTGCAAGCAAAAGAAAGTCAAATTCAAACTGGCTTGAACAATGAGGAAAACTTATTTATGGAATTTTTACTAAAACACTAAAAAACAAAAACTTCCAGAGATATATAAACTATAGACATCATTCAAAATGTTTGACATGAACACTCCATTTCTCTCACATTCTGTAGGCTCTGCCTTCCTCTAACTGTCACAAAACACTTCTGTTTCGGCCTGGCTGCTCTCAAGTTAGCATCCAGCAGCAATTCCAGGCTCCAAAGATGTACATTATACAATCTGGTATTTCTGATTCTATAGGAATTCTTAAAGAAAATACCATAAATTCTTAACTCCTATGCACTGATACTACATGATTTGGCTACTAATTTGGCTACTGTTATTGCCGTAAGAAAGTCCTTTGTCTTCTGCCAAGCCAACTTGTTAGCGCAGAGTAAAATATCAGACCTTACAAATTTTTAAAAATCTTTCCATTCAAATCTTTTTCACTCCCAATCTTCCGCATTCCCCTTAACCTTTTCAATTTCTCAGGACGAAAATCTTGGGTCATATTATCTCTTCCTCTTTGGCTCCCTGTCTTTGTCTCTGTCTGTCTCTTTCATCCCCCACATCTACTTCACTGCCTATTTGTTCAACCCACAAATATATAGATTCTGAACAACTCCAAATACTTTTACTGCCGCTGCCACATCTAAAGCCCCATTATTTCCCTTACAACACATCATTGCCACAGCTTCCCACTTAAGCTCCTACTTTCTGCTCTTGCCTCCCCAGTATTTATTGGGGTTTTCTTTGAGAATTTATGGAAGTGCATATCTTTTGGTTACATAGTATGCTTTTGTGTGGATAAAGTCAGAGTTTTAGGTATGTCCCTGTCTCTGAAAGTGTACAACATACCTGCCTAATGTACCCACTGGGTGGGAATTGACCCATCCCCTTCTACCCCACTACTCAAATTTCATTAAATTTTGCTTCTATATGAACTTACAGGTGTTGAACAACTAGCTCTAATTTTATATGGAATACATGGGGTGTCTATTTTTCCATTCTTATGATACTTCACTTAGGAGAATGGTCTCCAAATGAAGGATGGAATATTGCTCATCCATAAAAAAAAGATGGAGATTGACTTTGTTCCATAATGACTGACTATTTATTGTTCACAGACAAGCTAGAGTGATCCCGGTAAAAAATACATCAGACCTCATCACTCCTTTACTAGAAAACCTCCAGTGGCTCACACCTGAGTATTCGGACTCCAGGTATATCCTCAGCCTGGAAAGCTCTTTCCCAGACAGCTTTATAGCATGTGCTGCTTTTTAATATTTGGCCTTTCCTGGCTACCCTATTTAAAACTTGAGTTTTCTCAATTCTAGCACTCCCTGTCTCCTTTCTCTGCTTTATGTTTGGCCTTAACACTTATCACCTTTTGCCTTCTCAAATAATTTCATTTGTTTTATGTCTTCTTCAAAAACATGTGATATACAAAGACAACCCAGAAAGTATCCAGCCATGCATGTCTCTATTTTTCTTACTACATGGCTATATACTTTCCATAGAGCCCTCATATATGGATCATAGTAATTTGGCATCAGGGAAGTCAAGAGAAAAGGGAATTTCAAGTAAAAGGATTAATGAAGTCAAATATTTTGGAGAAATCAAATAAGATAGAATGATAAATGTCCAAAAGGAAAATGTTGATGAATGTTACAATGAATCACTTCGGTAAAATGAATAAAAAAAAAAGAGAGAGAGAGAAGCTATGTCTAGGGAGGCAAGAGAGAATGAGATCCAGAGCATGCCAAGAGATGCTCATCTTTGACAGGAGTTGTATCTTTCCACTAGGGAAAGGGGTGGGGAGAGAGATAATAGAAATGGTCGGAGCAAATCCTAGGCTGGTGGGTAAAGAGTAGTAGAGAACCCATCTAGAGCATCTACAGTCTCTGTAAAGTGGAAAAATTGAGAAGCCATTTTATCTTTTGGAAAGAAGAGATGAGAGGTTAAGAAATTTGAAGAGCGTGGAGTTTTAGATTGCCACTGTGAAGACTGAGAGAAGAATCAGGGAAACGTCAGGGGTGGCTGAATTACTCTCTGTGGTGCTGTTTATTGGTTTTTGTTTTGCTTTCCTTTTGAAGAAAGGCTATCATTTCAGATGAGTTAATCCTTAGTAATGGTGGCTCAACGTTCACTGTGTACATCATGGGAAATGGGGTCTTGAGAATTGAATTCTGAAGCGAATTTCCTGAGCATCCATGGAGTCACAGGCACATGTATGGATAGGGGTGCAGATGTGCATGTAGGCATATGCGTGTATGTGTAGGGAGTCTCTCATGCATTTAAAATGGCACATCCCACATTTTCTTGCTGAGGCCCTTAACCAGTCTTTGCTATGCCCAATATGGACTTTCATTTATCCATCCTTAAACAGTCATTTCAAGCTATTAGATAGAATTATCTGTCTTTGCCATGTGCCTGGGGAAAAGCTTCATTTTGGATGCTTGTACATCAATTTGTGTAATTATTTAATATGTCACTGCCTTCTGGCTTATTATTACATTTATTCGTGTAGAAAGGAAACAGCAATGAAAAGGAATAACATGATCGAGACAAACAGAAATCACAAGGTGTTCAGATGCTGCACATCTCCAACTGTACACGCTCAGGAGTGAGTGTGAGTTCAGATGTAAAGAAAGGGGGGGAAGAGCTTCTGGAAATATGTCCCACTAGGAATAGGGAAGGGCTCTGTATGCTGGTTTAAAAGGTTTCAGATTCATGCTAATAGCATGAGTAAGAAAGGAGGAAGGGGCAGTAGCTTTTTCTTTCTTTCTTAGAGCACTTTGATTCACATTTTTGAGATTCTCCCAGACTTATCTGAGATGCTTCTGCCACTGTTTCCCCTTCATTGACCAGACAAATCCTTCAGCTGCCTGTCAAAGCCTTTGAGTTCAAAGTTTGATGACAGGCTGCTGCCCTTGAAACTGGAAAATTTCACAAGTTAAATTCCAGGATTTTCCCAGGAGGGCTTACACACGTGCACAGAACCCAAAGGGCTTGATTTAGCTGGTGAGCTCACAGCCATTGTGGCTGTCCTTTCCCCAATCTCAACCCCAAACCATGTCCTGGGCCAACCACAATTAACTGTTTCTTTAAACTGGGAAGACCCAACTTATAATTTGGATGGGAATGGGAATCTAACAAGAATTGTTTTATGTTTTTTATTTGTGCCTATCCTATCCTGATTCTGCCCATTTTTCCTCTAAATTTATGAGTACTTTTATTATTCTGGAAGGCCAAAAGAAAAATTTGGGGAAGAATATGCAATCTTCCATTTCAGCTCCCAGTGTTTTGAACAAATAATTCCCACCATTAGATTTCAGTCAAATTACCATTCATTTTACTTACACAATTCAATTAGTGAAATAACCAGTATAATTTATCCACATGATTTCATATACAAAAAGACAGAAGAAATGATATTTGACAAGTAAAAAATAAAATGGTGCAAAAAAAAGTCTAGTTAGTGTGGTTACCAGAGGGTAGGTTATTCTTCCTTGGTGGATAAGGCACAAAAAATAAGTCAGAAGAATGCCTGGGGCTACCGTGTACAAATAAATCCATGTGCACAGGGCTGCCATCTTTTTTCTCCTCTTGATATAGTAACCATTACTCTTCAATCTGCAACACCTTTAAGATAGAAACAGAGTGCTACAAGTAATTATGCTCCAAAACTCATATAAATGGGACTATCCCAGACAAACTAGGACCTGGTGTCTCCCCGCCTCTCCAGCTCTGGGTCCACTTATGCACACTTTGCTGCTCATTCAGGACGGCGTTCCTCCCACTCTATCTCTCATGAAACAACCTCTTTTATGTTGACCTAATTAACATGGACCACTGTTCAGCTTGCTAATAGAAATAGGTTTGTCTGCCCTGGCAAATGTAGTGTTGGTCAGCTTAACACATTTGTCAATTCATGAAGATCTGGTGGTGACCATTTTAGCATGCTACCCTGTTTCCCCGAAAATAAGACATCCTCTGAAAATAAGACCTACTTACAGGAAAGATAAGGTGTCCCCTGAAAATAAGACCTAGCGCATCTTTGGGAGCACACCTTAAAATAAGACACTGTTTTCCAAATTTTCTATTTACATATTTTACACAAAAGCAGAGAGCTCAGTACACAAACATAGCTCACAAACAAGTTTCTACATTCTTCCATGTCAGCTCTTCTAATTAGTTCTTGAGCGGAGAAATAGCAGATGAATTCATCGTTCTCCCATGTGTTCTTCAAGGATTAACAATTTTTAGAAAGGGAATAAAAGGGAGCATGTATTTAGAATCAAATGGTGTGCAACATATTTGACATTTATTTGATTGGTTGATTCGGTGGGCATTTAATAAGCACTTACTCTGTGTCAAGTAAATATTCAGCCAAAACTTATGGTATTAAAATATACACCGTGTTATACACTGGGTTGTGTCAGGTATGCAAACCAGCAATTATTGTTCAGCATGCCAGGTACCATGCAATGGTATGCACAGAATGCTGGAAGGTCCTTGGGCTTGATGAGGGATGGAGAGGGGACACATTGACAGCTGATGGTGTTCTCAGGGATGCAAGGGTTGTTGGTATTAAAGGCACAGAGCCATTTAATCAGACTGAGGAAGGGGATCATTTCAGGGGATAGTGAAAGTGGGAGGCTTGGTGATATTGTTAGGAGCTTAACAAGAGTGTTTACGGAAAAGATGCGCCTGGGAAGCAGGAGAGGTGGGAGTGAATGTGAAGTTGTGGAATGAAAGAAGGAAGGGAGGGAGGGAAGGAAAAGGGGGAGGAAGGAGAGAGAGAGAAAAGAAAGAGCTGAGGAAAAACCTCCACAGAGAAGGTGAGCACATCTTCTTGGCTTTCTTTCTAAATTCCTGAGGATAAACAGAATGAAACCAGGTTATGAAAGTATCATTATCTTCATTTTATAGATACAAAAACTGAAGGTGAGAGGGGTTTTCTAATTCTTTGGACTACCCCATTTTACAGCTGAGTAAAATGAGGGACAAAGAAGATAAGTCTATATTACACAACCAATAATACCTATCGGCTAAGTATTCCTCTATTAGATCAAAATATATACATGTATATATTTTTTTATTGGCAGAACACATCATCTGTCCTGACTTTCTCTATGCTAATAAATCTCTATTTCACTTTGTGCCATTTAGACACAGAATAAACATACTTACCACTCCAGTTTAAAATGTTTTACCCCCCCCAAACTCAAACATTTCCATCATCTTCTGCAAAAATATGACCTTGAGTTTTTAATTGTTGACTTGAAGGCTTAGGATATTTCATATCGGCAGCAATTGAAAGAATGCTATTCATGTTAACCACAAGAGGCTTAAGAGAGTGAGCTAACTGCTGCATCCGCATTCTTGGTGCTGTCTGATAGCAGAAGAGGCCGCTCTGCTGCTGGATGGCAGCAGGGCTCCGAGGGCCCTCTCATGGAGGCTTTCAGGCAGAGAGGTGAGTCACAGGGCAGCGCCAGAGCTCCTGGACTCCTCCACGACTTCAAGAATGAGGAATTCTGCGCCCACAGGGAATGAGATCAGCTACTTTTAAGGACAGTCTGGTTGTCAGGATCAATGAACACCCACATTAGACATCACTGAACTTGCAACAAAAAGGACGTGTGGTTCCTATGTTGTCTCTGAAATACTGACTCCACAGGGACACTTGGAGACATATTTTCCCAAAGGCCTTCCAAGGAAAAGAAGAGTGCTTGTTTTCCACAAGTTTGGTTAGTTTTAGGACACTATAACTTCCACATAGAGTTACCTTCACTCTGAATTTGAATCTGTATTAAGGCACTGGGTTTCGTGTGTCCCTCAAACATTAAAATTGTGTCCTTTAAGATAGTCACACTTTCAGAATTTTAGAGAAAAAAATACTTTCATAGGTGATTACTGTCTTTAAAGACCTACAGGTTTTCAGAAATCATGTTTTTGGACATAAACTGTGTGTCCTTGGCTTCACACTATTTGTGCACTCATGAATATCAAGTGATTCATCAAACTGTCAGCCACAATATTCTTGTCTGGTTGCAAAAAAGAAAGAAAAGCACATCTAAGACTCTTGCGGCATGTGAAACAAACAAAAAGAGAGAAAATAAGAAGGGAAAGAACAGCCTATCAATGTTTTCGATGAAAAAGTTTTGCTTATATAATCTCCAAAATGTTATTGAACACAATTTTAATTAATGTGGTCAATCTGTACTGGGCAGAGGCAACAACAATCCAGGCACTCATAAAGCACGTCACTTATCCATGACATTACCTTTGCTTATAGACTTGGATCTTTGGAGATTCATCTTCAAAAACACAGCATAGAAAATGTATATAATCACAACCTCACTGACCGAACTCCTCCAACATTATAATCAAATTTAAAGATAAAGTCTATCTTTGTGAAATCATCATAAAACTGACCCATCATTGGTATTAATGTGTCCTTAATACAAAAGGAATAGTTTTTATTGTATGGCAACTTTATAGAAAAAGGAAGGAAATCAGACCTACTTATCTTTGGTTTGAATTTGTATGTGCAGAATTCCTGCTCTGTTCTTGATTATCGTGATTTCATTGACTCTGACCATCACCTACATGACTCCAGCTCCTGTTGCTCCAACAGCTTTTTGGCCAACATGTACAGAAGATTAGTCCTTGGAAAGCAACCTGCCTCCCAAGCCACTGGTAGTTATGGAAACCTGACCTACATCTGTACCTTGGTCTAGGTCTCAATTCACTTAGCCTGAGACATCAGCAGGTATCTGACTGACAGTTGCAGATATCTCAAACCTAATATTGTCAATGTACATAGTTATCAATCCCACCTGTATTACAATCCCACCTGTATTACAAATTACCTGTATTTGTAATAGAATTAGTTGATTCCTACTATATATTCAGAATCTCCAAGTAATTACATAGAGCAATACGTATCTCACAATTATGATAAAATTTTTAGTTTACTTCTTATCAATGAAATTATATTTTTTATGGTTATTCTTATGATTAAATTAAATCATACCTAACATTAGGCTTAGGATAACAGTTAGAAGATCTATTCAATAAAAGGAAATTTATGACATATGATATGCAAAATATCTGAATTATAAAACATAGATGCCCCATTGAATTTGTGTTCTTAGTGCAGGCATCTCGTATTTTAAATTAATTACCTTTCAATTCTTTGCATTATATTAAGCAAGCTCCTTGAAGACAGAGAGTGTACCATACCCTTCTTACTCTTCCCCTTAACACTTAACATGTGTCTGCTTAGAGTGAGCACCGAATAGTATCTTGCATGTGGTGTGCTTTGTAGTCACAATATCTGATCATAACAATCAGCTGGGAAAGCAAGGTATTATGATACTTTTAGAGACTCCATGTGAGAAGTTAAGTGATTGCTTAGAGAAACATAACTGTGTGAGGTGAAGCCAGGATTCAAAGAAAGGTCTGTGTATATCTCAGAGACTGACAAACCATACATGCCCCACTAGAACTTTTTACCCTCCAATAATCTGAATCAATTAGAATGAGAACAGAATACCAAAAAAGAAAAAAAAATCTAAGTCTCAATTTCAAATACTGAATTTTCTTTTATTATCAATTTTTCAAGACTATAGATAGTGTTTATTCCATCCCCACGTATCTGGGTTATGAGTTAAAATTAAACTCTTAAAAAGCCATCAATTCCATTTCTATCAATTAATCAGTATAGCAGAGATGATAGTTATACTAAAATTTCCTAAACTGCTAAGTTAAAATATGTGTCACACTTTAGGGGGGCAAGACATGATTGCAAGAGGGGCTTTACCTAACAATTGCAATCAGTGTAACCTGGCTTATTGTACCCTCAATGAATTCCCAACAATAAAAAATATATATATATGTATTTTTTTTAATTCACAAAGCACTTCCTATGTGTACTTTTAGCATTCTTTAAAGCACTGTCATAATATAAATGTGTTGGGGGATGCATTGGAAAGCAATTAAAATTATCATGTATTCAGTTCGAGAATTTTGCTGTTCACACTACTTCAAAGATTAAGTCTGTGTTCGTGTTACATTTACAGTTAAGAGTTGTAATAGCGCGTGGCCTTTCATGTGTGCAGGTTAAGATCGGTATCTCTAGACACCAGAACTTTCATTCTCTTCCCAAAATGCAAGCTTAAGTTGTTTTCTTTTCTTAAAACTTTGACACTCATATCATGAATCTCCATGTGTACAAACAGAATTTTTCACAAACAGAATTTTTCAGAGGAAAATGCCATTAACTATGCCAATCCCAGTGCCCAGTAAACAATTCTGCCATTTTTTCCCTAAACAACAGATGCACACGATATTATTTTTCTGCCATGGGTTATTCACCACAAACTTATAATCATCTACAGGTTATCAGATGTGATCTTGGAGCCAGATGGCCCTGGAAGAATGTGCACTAGCTAACTGCTTCTGAATTCTCTGCTCACTGCCTCTCTTCCCCTCTGGAAGGTCTCGTGGGAGTACCCAAACAAAGCTCCTGGCTGCCCAATAAGACCAGCAACCCAATCTCTAGTCGGAGATCATAAACCGGGCACCTCAGTGTGAATCTGGTTCCCATATGGCTTTTGCATTTGAATTTGCTTGGCCTTAGCTGCAAACTATTTGTTCTACACTCTGGATATTCAGGAAAACCAATTGGAAGCATTTAATAAATAATTGTGTCTGAGACCTATTCCTATTCAGGAAGACCAATTGGAAGCTTTTAATAAATTATTGTGCCTGAGACCTACTCCTAGATGTTCTAATTTAATTGATCTAGAATAGGACTTAGGCACCTGAATATGTTTTAGGCTCTCAGGGGGGATTTTAATGCCATCTAAGGCTGAGAATCATTGTGGTCCATACTTAGAATTTGACATCATCTTCAACAAAGGTTTCTGGCATAAGCAATGAGGCAAAGCTGAAAAATTTAGGGATGAAGAAAGCAGCAGAAACCTCCCTGTCCAAGACTAATGATGGGTGAATAATCCCACATAGGGTATATGGAAGAATTAAAAGGTGGGTCCAGACTGTTACTTAGAACCAAGTACATGGAGGCAGCATTTTAAAGGCGAGAACAGGCAACAGGTCTAGATTTTCTCTGGCTCTGACTTACAGAGCCAAGGCAAATATGAGCAGATCTCTACCAAGAGACAGCACCAAGACAGAAAGATCCCAGAGCCCAGGGAAGCAGAGTAGGATGTACTGAAGGTAGACAACCAGAATTAGGGAAGCAGGAACAAGACAAGGTCCCAAATGGTAAGAAAAAAGACCAAGGCAAAACCATTCTATTAAGCCCAAGAGTTTGAGGTTGCTGTGAGCTGTGATGCCACAGGACTCTACTAAGGGCGACACAGGAAGACTCTGTCTCAAAAACAAAGCAAACAAACAAACAAAAAAATGTTCTATTGTGTCCACTGATTCTCAGAATTGGCCTCCAGATTCAAAGACTCACTCAGTCTCCCATCTATCTGAATGAAGTTACAAAAAAGTATAATGCACTTTTCAAGCTCTGAGGAGGATAAAATGTGCAAGTACAAAACAACAGAATTATAAAGACATATTTGTAGGCTGAGGAAATTTAGGAGTAGAAACGTATTTTTAAAATACATGAGAAATGGACAGAAGAAAATGGCAAAAAATTGAAATATAAAATATTAAAAAATGCATCTGTAAGAGGAATAATGATGGATGATGGATCAATTGCTTCAAATGACACAAGCTATAGACACCCCTGCTGGAGAGATGTCTCAGTGTGTTCCCACCAGTCTTGTGTACTTGACCCTTACTTAAGGGTCCTTACTTAAGGACACATTCTTTTCTAATAATGTCTTTGATTCCATTTTTTTATTAGGTGAAATATAGCATAAATCTTTTTAAATGTCCTCAGCCATTTAAATCCCTCTTTCTGGGAAATTTCACATAGCCTGCCTCAAGATGTTTTGTGAAAATATAAGCAAATGCATATTCTGTATCAGTCTATAATTTTTCATTCTTTTTCTACAAATGGGACTATTCCATACATACAATTCTGCAACCTAATCATCTAATTAATAATATTTCTTAGAGATCTTTACACATGAGTGCACAAAGAGCTTTCTTGTTCCTTTTTAACAAATGGATAATATTCCATTTTGGTTGTTTAAAATCTTTTCCTATCTAGACCACTGTCTCAAAGAATATCCTTATAAATGTGCCATTTTATACACAAGGATGAGCATATGCATAGGATACATTTTTAGAAGCAGAATTACCAGGTCAAAGAATATGTGCATTTATAATTTTGACAGAATTTGCCAAGTAGTTTTCTAAGAGTTGGATCCAGTTTCTATGCTTTCCACAGCCCTGTCCGTGCTGGTCCTTTCTGATCCAATAAGTAAAAAAAAAAATCTGAGTTTAGATTTAGCTGGTATTTTCCTTATTACAAAGGAGTTTTTAGCATCTTTGTATACATTTAAAGGCCATCTTTGTATACATTTAATTCTATTTCCCTATAGTGTCGATTTTTTTTGTCATTTTTATAACTGAGTTATTCTTCTTAATTGTTAAAGCTGTTAATATATTAAAGAAATTATGCTTTTGTCTGTGAAATGAGTTACAAGCAATTTTTTTGTTTCCTTTGTCTGCCGACTTTACCTGCTTTGTTTTCTTTCTCCTTTCCTTTTATTTTGGCCATGAAGAATATTTGTATTTTTATGTAGTCACACTTATCAGTCTCTCTCTTTTTTTTTTTTTAATATGGCTCAGAGACCTTGATTATCTTAGGCAATTTAGGCTGCTATAACAAAATACCATGAACTGAGTGGCTTATAAACAATGGAGATTTATTCATCATGGTTCTTAAGGCTGAGAAGTGCAAGGTCAAGGCACCAGCATGTTCAGTGTCTAGTGAGAATCTACTTCCTAGTTCACTAATGGCCATCATCATCATCGTCCTGCATCCTCACTTGCACGGCAGAAAGCACAAGGGAGCTTTTTGGATTCTTTATTATGAAGGCACTAATCTCATTCATTAGGGCTTTGCCCTTATTTCCTAATCACGTCCCAAAAGCCCCTCCTCCAAATCCTATCACACTGGGGGTTAGGTGTCAATATGTGCATTTTGGGGGAGGGCATGAGCTGGCATAAACATTCCATCCATAGCCTCGATTATCCAGTTGTTAATTGCCTTTCTTGCAACTACACAGAATCAGGAAAGATAAAATCTTTAAGTAAAAACCATAAAAAGCAAACTCTTAAAGTTCAAGGTGCTGTAAAAAAAAAGTGATAGAAATTTTTTAAAATGCAAACATGGTGAGTAATTTTTCTTGCTTTATCTGTTGGTGATGCATTGGGTGCAGATGCCTTCTCTAAATTTATTTTTGGCAATTCATCACTTGCCAACAAGAAAGGAAGGAAGAAAGTAAGAGAAGCGAGAAAGAATGAGAATGGAAGAAAGAGAGAAAAGGAAAAGCAAGCAATCATTCCTTCCACTCTGAAGGTGTGGTGTGAACAAATGAATCAGTCAGATTTGGGGGGCGGGGGGAAGAGTGCCAGGATTTATGGCCAAGGCTCTCCTCACCTAGGCAACAGTTGGTAGGCAGCATTTGTGGCAGTGGCTAAAAGCTGTTCCAGGCCTTGGCTGGGACAGTATCTGCTGAATAACTAGGCCAGTCCTGGAGCCAAGATCCACAGCTCAGCTGCTGTTGCTACTGCGGAAGAAGGCTCAAAGATCACTTTTGCTGAGTCAAACCTCTCTTTGGGGATTTAGAAAACAAATGAGGCTCTGAAAAGTAGAAATTCTTCAGGGAAATTTTTTGAGAAACAATGCAATTGGTCTTTTGTTATTTTGTTCTTCTATAATTCAGTCAAAGGTAGAGACCCCCAACCTTCGTAACAGACACACAATTAACTCACCCTGGAAGCAACTTCCCTGGTGTGGGGCAAAAACAATGGCACTAGAAAATGAAAAAAGGACAAAAAATAAATAAATAAAAATAAAAGAAAGAAAGAAAAGAAAAGAAAAGCAAGGAGAAAAAAGAATACATATAGACATACATTTCAAAATGAAAGACAGATTGCACATAGTTTTCCATGCCAGCTAGTCTGTGTGTATAAATGGGAGGAGCTCAAGGTAAACTACCAAGAAGATGACTCATCTGGGCAAGAATAAGGAAAGAGATCAAGTGTTCCTGAATTATTAGTAACTTGAAATTACACCCTTATGCAGAGCAGCTTCAAAGCAGCATTCTCCAAGCTTTGACCTCTGGTGAATGTATGACCCAGCAATGACTTTAGGTAACTAGATCCAGGATATTCCAGGGAATGTTTAATATGTCTAGTCCACATACATTTGTTCATTTTTTTTTTAAGATGGAGGAAATAACCATTTCATAAAGCACTTTAACTAAATTAAGGATATTCAAAAGAGATTCTCACTGTCATCTTGTCACTACTGAGCAAATATTTCATGACTACCTACTATGTGTATACCTACTACCCCGTTTCCCCGAAAATAAGACATCCTCCGAAAATAAGACCTACTTACAGGAAAGATAAGACGTCCCCTGAAAATAAGACCTAGCGCATCTTTGGGAGCACACCTCAGGGTACCTACACCATGCCAGGCTGTTGGTGAGGATACAAAGAGGTGTAAGTAATGGTCAGCCCTTTCCAGATACTCAAAGTTGGAAAAGGCACAAATGTGGAGGGGGGAAAGAGGAGGAAGAAACAATATGAGATATTAAACTTCTAGTACTTACCACCCAGAGATGATACTACTGCACCTTAATAAAAACAATAGAAACTTCACTGAACTCAAGGTCAGGGCCAAAGCTAAGGCATATATACAGGCACTGTCTGAGACACTACGTCTGTCTTGTTCCCGGACATGTAAATAGCAGTTGTTTACAATTCTGTTCACGAAAAGCCCATTATTTTCTTCTCCTACCTATAAAGTCATGATGACTTTACAACCTAAAAAAATTGCCTTTTATTTTAATATGTTTCCAAGGGAAGCTCTTTTCTGATCATGTCACACTAGTGGGTACTAAGTATGAACTGGTACTTCAGAGTACTTTCTGCTTACTGTCGTAAACAGCACCTCAGGCCTTTGTTACTCCATGCCTTCTATTTTCTTATAGTTTCATGTGCCTCATCTCCGCTATTTATTGCCTTTTACCTATGATTCCCTTCAGTGTTCCCACAATTCTACTACCTGCTGAATTCCCTCATATCACACTTCTTAAGAAGGATTGGCTCAGCCACTTATAGTATGGTAGAGAAGAGATATTTTAGTGTGTGTCAAGGGCCACTGGCCAAAATACGTCTTGCTGGCTTGTGTCAGGGGCATCCTTGGCCAAATCATATAATCACCTATGAGTATCAGCATGTGCAGAAGAAGCCACCAGATGCAGTTTTCAAAAATAGAGCATGATAGACATTCATACATCACAGTGTCTTTCTTGGTACTTTCTCTAAGAAACAACCTACTTTACTATTTAATCAAGTAGCTGCCTGTGCTCTAACTCCGATTAGAGACCTCTTTTCCATGTAATACCACTTCCTTGGAATAAAATGCTGTTTCGACTGAATTGTAGAATGATAGCACTAAAGGAGACCACAAAATTCAATTCTTCCATTTGTACAAATGAGTTGCTGGTCCCTTAGAAGGACTAAGTGAACTTATTTAACTCACATTGGAAATTAAATAAGAATCTGTGGATTCCTGTTATGATGCCTTTTCTATTGCACAGTCTTGACTGTGAATGCTCTTAATCCTATCAATTACAATTAAGTGCATTGTATTTACTATCATATCATTGCAGACATTTACAAAACCACTTCATCTCCAATGCCCATCCACTGAATGAATGGATAAGCAAAATGTGGTATGGAATAAGCAAAAAGTATTACCATGGAATACTTTAAATAAAAAAGGAATGGAATACTGATACATTCAATGACATAGCTGAGCCTCAAAATCATTATGCTAATTGAAAGAAGCTAGACACAAAAAAATTATATGCTATATGAGTCCAGTTCTATAAAATGTCCAGGAAGTGCAAATCTATAAAGTCAGGAGCTAGATTGGTGATTGCCTGAGACTGGTGGCAAAAAGGAGAAGTGACTGTAAATGAGCACCAGGGATCTCCTGGGCATGATGGAAATGTTAGAAAATTGGATTTAGAGACACTTCTACAAATTTTTTAATTTATTAAAAATTATTGAATTGTATACTTAAAATGAGCGAATTTTATGGTAGGTAAATTACACCTTGACAAAGCTGCTAGAGCAACAAAAATAAATAAAGTAGAGCTTTATTTATAATATTTTTACACTAAGCTTTCTAAAATTTTTTCTAGTTTCATTTGATCAGTCAATTATAGCAAAACAATTTACTTAATAAAAATTTATTCAGAACACAACATGCCAACACAAGGAAAATAATTTCTCAGTGCCAACATTCAGATGTTGCTGAATGTCTGCTAGGGGAACAAATCACCCTCATTTGAGAACCGCTTATTTAAACAGCTTGAATGATAGGAGTGTCTAGGAATCAGGAAAAGACTGGGGCAGTATTCCGAATCATACTGAGAGCACTTTCACTCATGGAATTACATAACGTATCTATGGCCTGTTGGTTCAACTGATTAGAAATGAAGCCAAGTTTTACAGGCTTTTCCTTTAAGATAACCCCACTCTGCTGAATACACCGGATACATCATTTACATCTAATTCTTGCAACAACTTTATATACCCAATTTATGGTTCTCAGCCATAATATATGGCCGACAACTTTTCAGTTTGCCATGAACCATAAACAAAAACTTCAAGTGACAGGGGCCTGGACTCACTTATTCGTCTGGTTAAGAAACCACCCTATTTGGATGTGGTTAATTCAGCTACCTACTGATCCAGGGGACATCAGAAAAAAAATCCATCATAAGCAAATTATGACAAACACATTAAGACCAGGTGAAATAAGCAAGAAGTAGAAAACACTTATTACATACATGTGGGGAAAAATACACACGATAAATCATTACTGGTTAAAGTACATGACTACGTGTAAATTTAGATCTTGGTATTGAAACAGGTCTCTTTGCAATTTGACAAAGGCACTTTACACTTCCCTAAAACTAAAGTGAGATTCAGAGCTTTGTTTTTTGTTTTTTGTTTTTTGTTTTTTTATTAAATCATAGCTGTGTACATCAATATGATCATGAGGCACCATACACTTGGTTCATAGACCATTTGACACATTTTCATCACATTAGTTGACATAGCCCTCCTGGCATTTTCTTAGTTACTTTGCTAAGACATTTACATTCCACATTTACCAAGCCTCACATATACCCTTGTAAGATGCACCACAGGTGTGATCCTTTCAAGGCCCTTCCCTCTACCCACCTACCCCCTCCCTCCCCACACTTTTCCCCTTCCCCCTATTCTTAGGTTGTAACTGGGTTATAGCTTTCATGTGAAGGTCCTACATTAGTTTCATAGTAGGGGTGAGTACATTGGATACTTTTTCTTCCATTCTCAAGATACTTTACTGAGAAGAATATGTTCCAGCTCCATCCATGTAAACCTGAAAGAGGTAAAGTCTCCATCTTTCTTCAAGGCTGCATAGTATTCCATGGTGTAAATATACCACAATTTATTAATCCATTCGTGGATTGATGGGCATTTGGGTTTTTTCCATGACTTAGCAATTATGAATAGGGCTGCAATAAACATTCTGGTACAAATATCTTTGTTATGATGTCATTTTGGGTCTTCTGAGTATATGCCCAGCAGAGGAATTACAGGATTGAATGGCAGATCTATTTTTAGATCTCTAAGTGTTCTCCATATATCTTTCCAAAAGGAATGTATTAATTTGCATTCCCACCAGCAGTGCAAAAGTGTTCCCTTTTCTCCACATCCACGCCAACATCTCTGGTCTTGGGATTTTGTGATATAGGCTAGTCTCACTGGAGTTAGATGATATCTCAAAGTAGTTTTGATTTGCATTTCTCTGATGATTAAAGATGATGAGCATTTTTTCATATGTCTGAAGGCTGCGCGCCTGTCTTCTTCAGAGAAGTTTCTTAAATTAGTGAAAGTATCCATTTACTTTGGAGGTAACTTTAATTTGGAAAACTCGCCTATAATAATACTTCAAGAATGGTATTAAACTATCTATCTAAACTGTTTCTAATTTATATTTAATCACTAGTACTTAATGCATGCATCTACCACCAGGAAGGTTTACCTAATTCCTCCATCTATCCATTATCCATTATTTAACTTCAAGACCTCTCTAAAAGTACATTGACTTAAAAAACCCAGCCCCTATCACAGCCACTACTGACACTGGGCTCTGAACATAGTAAACACTCAAAACTGTTTCTAGAATAAATGAGTCATAGAGAGAAATTTAATATATTTGTTTCTTTGAATTTCTTCAACTATAACGTTCTATACCAAATAATAGATCTTTTTTTTTCTTTTTTTTTTTTTTTTTGTAGAGACTGTACCACCCTTGGGTAGAGTGCCATGGCGTCACAGGGCTCACAGCAACCTCTAACTCTTGGGCTTATGCAATTCTCTTGCCTCAGCCTCCCGAGCAGCTGGGACTACAGGAGCCGGCCACAACGCCCGGCTATTTTTTTGTTGTGGTTTGGCTGGGGTTGGGTTTGAATCCGCCACCCTCAGCATATGGGGCCGGCGCCCTACTCACTGAGCCACAGGCGCTGCCCCAAATAATAGATCTTAAAGCTTTTATGCTAAGCCAGGGTTTCTCCATCTCTGCAACTACTGACAATTTAGTCCAGATAATTCTTTGTCATGAGAGACTGTCTTGCACATAATAGAATGTTTAGCAACATGGTGGGCTCTACCTACTAGACACCAGTAATATCCACTGCCCTAAAGGAAGGTGTGACAGCCAAAAAAGTTCTGGACATTGCTGAATGTCTGCTGGGGGAGCAAGTCACCCCCATTTGAGAATCACTTGTTTAAACAGCTTGAATGATAGGAGTGTCTAGGAATCAGGAAAAGACTGGGGCAATATTCCGAATCATACTGAGAGCACTTTTACTCATGGAATTGCATAACCTGTCTATGGCTAGTTGGTTGAACTGATTAGAAATGAAAATAAGCTTTACAGGCTTTTCCTTTAAGATAACCCCACCACTCTGCTGAATACACCAGATGCATTATTACATTTAATTCATGCAGCAACTTTATATACCCAATTTACAGATGAAGATGTAAAGGGGCAGAAATAAAGTCTACCAGAGATCATGTGGCTATAGATTCAACAATTCTTCTCAACTAAAGTACATGCTCTTGATCACTTTATTACCCTTTTAAAAACCAGTTAGATAGACTCTGTTCCAGTCATAGACTACCCTTTATTCTTGATGCAATTCATTGGTCATAAGGGACCCTGATTAAGAGGATGGATGACTCATTGCCAATACATTCCTATTACAGGAAAAACACTTCATTGGCTGTGATTTACTGAAGGTGAGTCATTCAGACATAACCATAAAGAAAGAACAAAATCTATATTTCACAGGGATGTGGAATGAATTTCTACAGTTATTCCATCCCAGACTACGCTCCAGGTTATGCAGGTTATGGACACTATCCAAAGAATAATACTGGGAAAGAATGGTAGAATAACCCTGGAACTTTCTCCTCGAAAAGGTGAGATAGAATCGAAAGGAAAGGGAATGCTGTCATTTTCACGTTTGACATTCCTAGTCTGTGCTGAGGAAAACATTTCTGGCATATTTTTAGCCTTATTGTGGAAAGTGGACCCTGCTGGGTCACATGGACAGGCTTTCAATCCAATAAGAGTCAGAAATGCAAAAGAAAAATAGCCTGGGAAAGTTTTCCCCTGCTCGTATGCAGCAGAGAATATAGTGCATTCCCCTGTCCAGCCTATAATTAAGATGAAAGGCATGTTCCCCTCCAATTTGCCATCCGGTGGCATGGTTAACATTCCAACCAGGCTGCAGTGGCCTGATTCGTCTAATGCAACACATTTTTTAAGGAAAGAATGAAAAAAAAAAAAAGTAAAACACAAATTTTACTCCTAAGTTTTTCATAGGATGAGCTATTTCAGTTTCAACTATTTTTAACTCAGTTAAAAGAAAACATTTCAAATTGACCATTTCTTACAGGAATTAAAATCTAAAGCTGCCTGTCTTCAAACTCTGCCTTGTTTGCTTAAGGTGCTGCCTGTTTTGTTGCTGGATTGACTATGACGGGTCAGCCTAAAAAGGTTTGGACAGTGTGGTATGTGCCCAGAAGGTCAGTATTTTCCTCAGCCTCTTGGGGTATCAAAACTTGGCCAAGAAACCTGTGAGAAGAAGGCTGTTTGTGAAAACTCTGATACTTTTAAATTCCACCCAGACCGAAAACAGCATGAGAACAGTCTTTTTTCACATAAATGCCACCCTTCCTACCTCTCCTTAAAACCCTTAAAGCCCAGGCAGTCAAATAATAATAAGACATATCTGGATTACAATTCTGGTCTTGATCTACATAGATAAACACATATATTTGTCAGAAACTTAAATAAATATTATACAATTATATATACATACACTCATATAATTTGTATCAATTTATGAACATATTAACTTCTGGAATTTATACATATAGACATATTCTTACATATATATAAATTTATGAGTTCTTTTTTCTTTCAATCTCCTAGGAAAATCATTTGTGCACTGTCACTCATAGAGTAAAATTTTTTCAATAGAATTTATTTAATTTATAAACGAATATTATTTATAATTCTAGTATAATTATTTCTATTGCAGTGATATGGGATCTTTTAGAGAGCTCAGAAACATTTAGGTCTGACTACATGAAGCCATGTCCACAGTAGCCACATTTCAACCCCCTATGGAGAATTCACACCCAATAATTACAGGATAAACAAGGAAGCTTATGAGAAAATATAAAAAAGCTATTCATTTCTTACTGTGATCAGTACAACAGGACAAAGTTATTTGACATGGCAGTTATTACATGTCAACTGATACTTACAAAAGGAAAGAACTAGTACCTTGCCTAGTGGTTAACATTAGCTGAGCATAGTACTGAGACAACAGAGGTGCTCAGACTAGCATGATAAGCAATAAGCAACAAAGACTTGTTCTGCAATCCAGAAAATCCCTTCTGCACATGGTACGCACTATTCCTCCTTCTGCCTCTACCACAAACCACTGGAAGAAAATTACTTTTTGTTTAGGCTCATTGCTTCTAAAGTATGCAAAACTGTTAAATTACAACAGGAGAACAACTGGTTTCACTGGCTCATGTAGATAAGATTCAAACTCAAAAAGATCCTTCTTAATTGAACAGTGTCTATGCTGGCCCTATTCCAGGAATAGCAAACTGCATTTGTGCAACTGGGCTTGGCTGCTCTGTCTTACCATTGTTACCTCTGACTCCCTTGGAGTATTTGGCCACCCAACCACATTTATAGTCCAATTGCTCCAGGAATGAGGAGAAAAATGACAAAAGAAGGGACTCAACGTTTCAGAGAACAGACCATCCCCAGATTGTTTCATCAGAAGCCAGACCATTCCCTTGGCAGGAATGTTAGACAGGAGACCAGACCAATTGATGGTGGTTGTATGAGATAAGCTTTAAAATTTCTTCCAACCTTGTAATGTTATGAAATGGCCTTATTCCAAATGATCGTTCAACATTGGGAAAAAATTAAGGCTTCTGAATTAATTCAAAAGAAAATCCCAAAATGGTGCCTGGCTCGGTTGGATGTTACAAAAATAAAATAAAAGATGGAATCTGCCTTAAAATGTCATATGGCCAAATTATCATCATCATCATCATAAAAGTGGAAGATCCTTCCTCTCTTTTTCATGTGGTTCTGTGAATTGTTTTCTGTAGAGCAACCTAGCATCTATGCTTTACGGAAGCTAATATTATAACTAGTTTTCACTGTCCTTGAGATAAAAAATCACTAGACTAAGAAGGATATAGGACTTAGAGATGTTGAGTTTTAGAGGAGAAAATCCAAAAACAATAAAGAGCAAAAAATCCAAACAAAGATAATTGAGGGCTGATTTCTTTAGTAGAAAATGCCATTGAATTTTATTCTGATGCTGGATGCACACAGGCAAATTTTTCCAAATTTGATATCACTGTACTTGGAATATTATCTGTTTGAAGAAACAAGACATCAGAGTATTGGCAAAAGAAAGAAAAGAAAAGAAGGGAAAAGAAAAGAAAGGAAAAGAAAATACAAACAGGAACAACTGCTAGCAAGTGACAATTAAAATGAGAGAACACTTTTTGGTGTCTATTCAATTCATGCTTGTTGCCCTTTTTAATCTCACAGGAATACAAGGATGACAGCCAGACATACTAGAAGACACTGCCTTGATCATCACACTTTTGTGTCTAGCAGTGAGCGTGCACAACTCTTAGCACCAAGCGTAGGTGTGGCAAATCAGGTGTTTTTGGCACAGGAGACGTTTTTGTCTGGTGTTTGTCCTCAGAACAGATAGAAGATCCATTCGTCTGTGTGTATGATTTTCATATATATATATGAAATTTTAATGATGAAATCTAATTAGGTAGGTTTCAGAAGAGATTTTTGATAAAACTAGGCACATTTGGAAAAGAAAGAGAATTCAGGCTACAAAAAAAGGTATAAAAAAAACAAGGAGTTCAAGCAGCCGAAGGAGTTTTATGAACAAAGATGACTCTGGCAGTTGAAAAAAGCAGATGATTCCAACTCAGGGGAGAAATGTGGGGGTGTGGCTGGAGGTAGGGTGGAGGGTGAGATTCCCCCAGGCCATGCCAACATGGGGTTGTTACCAGATATCTGTCCACAGAAGCTCCTTGCCAGGAAGGAGAATGCCCGTCAGAGGCTGGGAACTAGGAGGAAGGCGGAGAGCCTGGAAAGTAGGCCACACTATGAGTCAGGCTGGAGGAGCTGAGCAGGAAATCAGCCATGAAATGAGCAAAGGTGGCTGACCAGAGAGTCAGGCAGGAAATGCAGTGTTGATGCACTTGCCCCATGCCTGCCACAGATCCTCTGTGCTGCTGTGTTTCTACCAGTCGGGCCCTAGCAGATGCTCAGCTGGATGCATTTTATGAGATTTCATGAAATAGACACATGGCAAAAGTTATCTGATACGTTTCATATGCCATACTCATTATTCATTGAACAAAAAGGTACTGAGTTCCCACTACGTGCCAAGCACTGTGCTGGGTACTGAGGCCACGGACAGGAGAAGAACCTGGCTGAGATCCACTGAGTCATGACCGGGCATGTAAATCAGTCTGCAAACAGCAAGCTATGGAGAAAACTGTGTTGTAAATATTTTTAAAGGTTGCTTTTTCAATTGCTCAGGAGCATAGTCAAAGAATTTAAGATATGAGTTTGACAGTGAACTTGGCAACTTAGAAGTAGCAAAACTCAATGAAATGCAAAACATCACATGGTCTGCAGAAGCAGAGCGTGAGAAGCAGCAGGAGCAGAATCCTTCCTCCATTCTTTCAAGGGTAAAAATGGCTAGCTTTGTTTTTGTTTTTTGAGAGAGTTTAAAAAAAAAAAAAACCCTAACCTCAATCAGTACAAGCTGTAAAATGGCATCTTTTTAACTGAGTCATTTAGACGAAGACATACATAAAACAGTTTAGTTTTTGTTATTACTCACTTACAATGACAAACTTTATTCAAATGAAAAATCTTTTAAAGCAAGTCTCAGGGCTAAGCAGAGTGGAAGATTACATACCCTCATTTTGGGCTCATCCATTGTCTTAAAGGCAGAGCAGTGTACAGGTCAAGAGGCTGCCTGGATGCTCATCACTGCTTCAGTTCTTCCCCAGCTTTGGGACCTTGGGCAAGTGCCTTCAATTCTTTGTAATTCCTTCATCCATAAAAAGTAAATTATAACGGCCTCACCCTCTGAGATTTTTGAGATTACAGGGGTTAATACATGCAAAGTGCTTAGGGTACTCTTTGACATATATTCAGTGCTATATCTATTTGTTGATTGCTCTGTGTGCTGGGAACAGAACTGTGTGCCCTGGAAGCCTAACTATGAACAAGGAAGACACAGTCCCTGTCCAGAAGTTTACATTTTAGTGAAAGAGACAGACAAGTAAACAGATGAATAGTGATAGGTGATGATGTTTGATAGAACAATAGGAAAGACTACAGAAGAGCAGGAAAGGACTACAGAGTTAGCGCTTAGTCAGGGAATATCTCTGAGGAGGTGGTGTTTACCTTGAGAACTGAAAGATGAGAAGACAGCAATGAGAACAGGGAAAGGAAGAGTGTGTGCTCCAAAGACATGAGTGTGGCGGGTTCTGGGACTGATAGAAGACTGAAGTGATGGGCATGTGGGTGAGAAGAAGACAGGGCTGTGTGCCCAGATCAGCCTAGCACTGGAGATAAGTTTGGAAACTTTGAAGCAGGATGTGTTCTAATGAAGGGTACACTAGATTTCTATCCTACAACACGGTTTAAAATCTTGCATCCTGTCACTCTGCCAGTCTGGCTGCTGCCACTGAGCCTAGGATCATCTCTTGCCTAGAAGACTTCAGGAGTGGTGCCCTTGTCTACTGGGCAGGGGAAGGAAGTCTCTACGCAACAGCTAGGACTTCTTGACGTGTAAAACCCTCCAACGATTTCCTATCTTATAATGAAATACAAACTCCTTCCCAAGGTCTCTGCAGCCCTATGGAATCTGGCCATCGTTTTCTTCTCCTAAATCTCCCTTTACAGTCTTCCTTGTTTTACGAAAGCTCGGCAAACTCAGAGTGCATTTCTTCAGAGTGAAAAATGCAAACTCACATCAAGTCTGCTATACTTTGCTGTACCTGCTGTCTGAAATATAATTCCCCCCAATACTTTGCAGGGCTTACCTGTTCTCATTCATGTGCCTGGAAAGGTATAATCACCTGACTGCTGAGACCCAACGGGCCTCCAGCTGCAATCCCAGTTACTCCCTATACTGTTCTTTGAAGTCTTTTCTTTATTGAACTTATAACTACCTAAGATCATCTTGTTTAGTTCATTATTTTTTGCTATTTTTCCTTTACTAGGTACTATCTCTCTTGTAATCTTCAAGATAGAGAGTACTTTGTGTATGAAATAGACCACTGTATCTCCACTATCTTGAAGAATACATGGCACAACATCAGGAGTGCTGCATGTGTGCTAAATGTCAGATGCAAGGTTCCAGGCCCAGCCTAATTCTGGTTGTATGAATTAAACCCGTCGCTTAGCCTCTTAGGAGCTTGCTTTCTTCCATGTAAAACAGGAAAGATAGTAAATATCCTACCCATTGTGATGCATCAAATATCATGAGGATTAAATGAGGTAATACAGACTAAAGTGCTTTCTAAACTACAATGATGTACAATACCACTTGAAAACTACATATGATGCTGAGAAAAAACTGCACCTTAATATTAGATTATAAATTAGGGAAACATAATGATATTAGGATGAGTAGAATTAAGATTAATAGGAAGGCACAGAATTGCTATTCTTTTGGCCTTTATGTTAATAACACACAGAACTGGTTTACCGAACTGTGCAAATTCACTATGAAATGGTGATGTTTTCCACCAGTTGGTGAGTTCAGCTGTGCTGTGCTGAATCACCCTCTGAGTTGATTTCCTTAACTCCTCATCTTTTGCTCCTGTTGGCTGAAGAGCCCCTGGAGCATCAGCAAATTAGAGCAACATCTGGGGAGGGACAGAACAAGTTCCATCATTTCCTAATAAGCCATGGAAGACTTCTATAGAGAAAAAATGGAACTTTTCGATACCTGACAACAGGTAAGTCCTGCAAAGCATTGAGGGGGATTATATATTTTAACTTCTTAGACTATGAGTATGCCCAGCTCCCATTATCAAGCCACAGTCTCCAGAAAACAGAAAAAGGGATTCAATTCCATTTTTTTGAGTGCATTCTATGTGCCATGCACTATAATAAATGATTTATGTAAGTTACATTATTTATTCCTTACATACCTAAAAGGTAGGTATTATTGCTTAAGGTCACATCATTTGTAAGGTGTACAGTCATGTTATACAAAAAGGTTTCTCTTCATTGAAATTGAGAGGTATATGGGAGAATTTCAATAATATAAAACAGATTACATTATGTCATTGAAAATCCCTATGCCAATATCCCTAATACAAATATGTCTAGATATCTTCAAACCACACATTTAAGTCTAGTGCTACCAAAATCATAATGTAATGGTGATTTACATAAGCTATAGACACATGGTCCCTAGTATTGGAAAGAATCACAGTAGCTATACCAAGTATCTCCCTCTGGCACAATGACACACCAATGACACACATCAATGATACACCAACCTCTCCAGTGCACCCCTCCAATAAATATAATAATTATTGATATACAAGCATGTGATAGTTCCTATTTTTAAAAACTCATAGTCTTAAAGAATATTAAAAATGTAGGCTCATAAATATGATTAAAAGTATAAATGAAAAGGTGTATCTGGTAATGGTGAACTGACAGTTTAGGCCAACTCTTACCATTGAAAGATAGTTTGGTCAGGTAAAAAAATTCTAGGTTAAAGGTTAATTCACATCAGCATTTCTGAAGATATTAGTTCACAACATTCTTTATTCTATACTTGCTACACAGATATCTCCTATAAGTCTGTTGTCTTCTTTTTGTACCTAAGCAGACATTCCTGTCTAGCTGCTTTAAGATCTTCTTTTTAATCTTTGATGCTCTGCAGCTTTACTGAAGTGAGTCTTTTCATGCATTTCTTTGATTTACCATGATTGCTATAAATTATGACTTTTTTTTTTTGTGGTTTTTTTTTGGCCGGGGCTGGGTTTGAACCCACCACCTCCGGCATATGGGACTGGCGCCCTACTCCTTGAGCCACAGGCGCCACCCTATAAATTATGACTTTTTATCTGTAAATTCATGACTTTATCAAGGAAGAAAAATTATGTCATTCTTTCTCCTCTGTTCTCCCCTTCTGAGACTCTGATTATATGCACATCTTCTCATTCTAGTCTTCATAACTTTATGATTCTTATGCTTCCATCTTTATATCTCCCTGAATATCATTCTGAATAATGGTTGTCACATCTATTCTCTAATTTACTTACTTTTCTATTCTGCTGTCCTCATTTTCTGTTTAATTCATCTATGAAATTTTTAATTATGCCAATGCTTTTTTCTAAAAGCTACATTTTTTTTCAGATTTGTCTTCTGAATTTTTATAATCTTTTGTTTTACACTTATTTCTATAATTCTTTTATTTCTTTAAAATTATTTTTGATTCTGCCTCTGAAATCTTCAATATCTAAATTACTTCACATCTAAATCTCCTAATTGTTTCTGGTAATTTTCGCAGTGACTTATTTCCTCATGTGTTTGGTTATTCTGCATTAGGGACTCATTTTATTTGGTTTTACTATATAGTAATCAGGAAGACCAATTGAGGGAATGCATCCATTTTGGGAGTTTTCTGTCTTGGGAATCAGTAGACGTTACTGACCTGGGAACAGGTTAACCTCATTTTAGAGTCTTTTAGAGTCTCAACTGTTCTCTCTTTCAACTTTTCCACTATGCTACTAGCCCAAAGTTTAGTATTCCAACATCAGCATTTGCCCTCAAAATAAGACCACTTTGTGTTTGCTTGCTACTCACTATCTACCTTTAATTTGTTTGCTTGTTTATTAAGTTACTATTGGTGGGTATTGGGAGAAAATTATTCATGAGTCTGTCATATTGCCACCTGTCTTCTGAGTAAAGCCACTGATAGTTTCTGTGCTGAACAAAACTTCCTTGGAACACAGCAAATAACCTTGGAAGATACAGATGATTCTCTCACTTTGTCACAAATAGCAGATGTGTCTAGAATGAGAAATATAATTTATCCGTCTAAGACAATTTCCCCCCCCGCGATTGGTATTTCTTTTTCTTTTTTTTTATTAAATCATAGCTATGTACATTAATGTAATCACGGGGCACCATACATTGGTTTTATAGACCGTTTGACACACTTTCATCACACTGGTTAACATAGCCTTCCTGGCATTTCTTAGTTCTTGTGTTAAGACATTTACATTCCACATTTACTAAGTTTCACATATACCCTTGTAAGATGCACCGCAGGTGTAATCTCACAAATCACAATCCCTCCGACCCCTCCCCCTCCTTCCCCTCCCTTTCTCTCTTCCCCCTATTCTTAGGTGATAACTAGGTTATAGCTTTCATGTGAAAGCCATAAATTAGTTTCATAGTAGGGCTGAATACATTGGATAATTTTTCTTCCATTCTTGAGATACTTTACTAAGAAGAAAATGTTCCAGCTCCATCTATGTAAACATGAAAGAGGTAAAGTCTCCATCTTTCTTTAAGGCTGTATAATATTCCGTGGTGTACATATAACACAATTTATTAATCCATTCGTGGATCGATGGGCACTTGGGCTTTTTCCATGACTTAGCAATTACGAATAGGGCTGCAATAAACATTCTGGTACAAATATCTTTGTTATGATGTCATTTTGGGTCTTCTGGGTATATGCCTAGTAGAGGAATTATAGGATTGAATGGCAGATCTATTTTTAGATCTATAAAAAGATCTAAAAATAGATGTTCTCCAAACATCTTTCCAAAAGGAATGTATTAATTTGCATTCCCACCAGCAGTGTAGAAGTGTTCCCTTTTCTCCACATCTTACTGGAGTTAGATGATATCTCAAAGTAGTTTTGATATGCATTTCTCTGATGATTAAAGATGATGAGCATTTTTTCAATGTCTGTAGGCCGTGCAACTGTCTTCTTCAGAGAAGTTTCTCTTCAAATCCCTTGCCCAGCCAGTGATGGGATCACTTGTTCTTTTCTTGCTTATACGTGTGAGTTCTCTGTGGATTCTAATTATTAAACCTTTGTAAGAGACATAACCTGCAAATATCTTCTCCCATTCTGAGGGCTGTTTGCATGCTTTATTTACTGTGTTCTTGGCTGTGCAGAAGCTTTTTAGTTTGATCAGGTCCTAGTAGTGTATTTTTGAAGCTGCTTCAATTGCCCGGGGGATCCTCCTTATAAAATACTTGCCCAGATGGATTTCTTCAAGGGGTTTCCCTGCACTCTCTTCTAGTATTTTTATAGTTTCATGTCTTAAGTTTAAATCTTTTATCCAGTGAGAGTCTATCTTAGTTAATGGTGAAAGGTGTGGGTCCAGTTTCAGTCTTCTACAGATCACCAAGCAGTTCACCCAGCACCATTTGTTAAATAGGAAATCTTTTCCCACTGAATGTTTTTAATTGGCTTGTCAAAGATCAAATAATGGTAAGTACTGGATTCATCTCTTGGTTCTCTACTCTGTTCCAGACATCTAACACCTCAGTTTTTGTGCCAGTACCATGCTGCTTTGATCACTATTGATTTGTAGTATAGTCTGAGGTCTGGTAGCGTGAATGCTCCTGCTTTGTTTTCATTTCTGAGTAATGTCTTGGCTATTCAAGGTTTTTCTGATTCCATATAAAACGAAGTATTGTTTTTTCAAGATCTTTAAAGTATGACAGTGGAGCTTTAATAGGGATTGCATTAAAATTGTATATTGCTTTGGGTAGGATGGACATTTTAACAATGTTGATTCTTCCCAGCCATGAGCATGGTATGTTTTTCCATTTGTTAATATTTTCAGCTATTTCTTTTCTTAGAGTTTCATAGTTCTCTTTATAGAGATCTTTCACGTCCTTTGTTAGATAAACTCCCAAATATTTCATCTTCTTTGGCACTACTGTGAATGGAATAGAGTCCTTAACTGTTTTATCAGCTTGACTATTGTTGGTATATATAAAGGCTACTGATTTATGAATGTCTATTTTTTTTGGATTTTTTTTTTTATTGTTGGGGATTCATTACACTAACCCAGGTTACACTGATTGCATTTGTTAGGTAAAGTCCCTCTTGCAATCATGTCTTGCCCCCAGAAGGTGTGAGAGATGCTGCTGTATTCCTTGATCACTTCTAAGAGTTTTGTAGTACAATCATATCAATCTGCAAAGAGCAAAAGTTTGGTCTCTTCTGACCCCATATGGATACCCTTGATCGCCTTTTCTTCCCTAATTGCAGTGGCTAACATTCCCATTACAATGTTAAAGAGCAGTGGAGATAATGGGCAGCCTTGTCTGCTTCCTGATCTGAGTGGAAATGATTTCAATTTAACTCCACGCAATATGACATTGGCTGTGGGTTTACTGTAGATGGCCTCTATCAGTTTAAGAATTGTCCTTTCTATACCAATTGTCTTAAGTGTTCTGATCATGAAGGGATGCTGGATATTATCAAAAGCTTTTTCTGCATCAATTGAGAGAATCATTTGGTCTTTGTTTTTCAATTTGTTTATGTGCTTAATTATATTTATAGATTTACGTATAATGAACCAGACTTGAGACCCTGTAATAAAACTGACTTGGTCATAATGTATAATTTGTTTGATGTGTTGCTGGATTCTATTCGTTAGGATCTTGTTGAATATTTTTGCATCTATATTCATTAGTGACATTGGTCTACAATTTTCTTTTCTTGTTGGGTCTTTTCCTAGTTTGGGGATCAGGGTGATGTTTGCTTCATAGAATGTGTTGGGTAGTCTTCCTTCTTTTTATACATTTTGGAACAAGTTGAGTAATATAGGTACTAATTCCTCTTTAAAAGTTTGGTAGAATTCTGACATGAAGCCATCTGGTCCCAGGCTTTACTTTTTAGGGAGATTTTGTATGGTTTTTGCTATTTCAGAACTTGATATTGGCCTGTTCAACATTTCCATTTGATTCTGGCAAAGTCTGGGAAGGTGACGTGCTTCCAAGTGTTGGTCAATTTCCTTCAAATTTTCATATTTCTGACAATAAAGTTTCTTGCAATATTCATTAAGGATTTTTTGAATTTCTGAGGAGTCTGTTGTTATTTTGTCTTTGTCGTTTCTGATTGATGAGATTAGAGATTTTAGTCTTTTTTTTCCTGGTTAGGTTAGCCAAAGGTTTATCTATTTTATTGACCTTTTCAAAAAACCAACTTTTGGATTAATTGATACGTTGTATAATTCTTTTGTTTTCAATTTCATTTAATTCTGCTCTAATTTTGGTTATTTCTTTTCTTCTACTGGGTTTGGGGTTGGAATGTTCTTACTTTTCCAGTTGGTTGAGATGTCCCATTAATTTGTTAACTTCCTCTCTTTCCGTTCTCTTGAGGAAGGCTTGGAGTGCTATAAATTTCCGTCTTAGGACTGCCTTTGTGGTATCCCAGAGGTTCTGATAATTCATGTCTTCATTGTCATTTGTTCCAAAAGTTTGGCAATTTCCTTCTTAATCTCATCTCTGACCCAGCTGTCATTCAGCATAAGTTTATTTAACTTCCAAGTTTTTGTATGAGTTTGCAGATTCCTGTTACTGAATTCAACTTTTATTCCATAGTAGTTGAGAAGCTGCAAGGAATAATTTCTATTCCTTTAAATTTAATGAAGTTAGACTTGTGACGTAAGATGTGATCGATTTTGGAGTAAGTAAGCCCATCTCTCCATGGGCTGATGAGAAGTATGTGTATTCAGTTTTGTTGGGATGAAATGTTCTGTAGATATCTGCTAAATCCAAATGTTGGATGGTTAGGTTTAAATGTAAAATTTCTTTGCTAAGCTTCTTATTGGAGGATTGCTCCAACACTGCCAAAGGAGTGTTGAAATCTTCAACTATTATGGAGCTGGAGGAAATCAAGTTGCTCATGTCTGTTGGAATTTCTCTGATAAAATGAGGTGCATTCTAGTTGGGTGCATAGATATTAATAATTGAAATCTCATCATATTGAGTATTACCCTTAACAAATATGAAGTGACCATTCTCATCCTTCCTTACTTTTTTTGGTTCAAAGCCTATTCTATCTGCAAATAGAATTGCAACACCTGGTTTTTTCTGATTACCATTTGCCTGAAATATGGATGACAATCCTTTCACCCTGAGTCTATATTTGTCTTTTAAGGTAAGATGTGACTCTTGTATGCAGCAAATATCTGGCCTGAGTTTTTGTATCCAGTCAGCTAACCTATGCCTCTTTAGAGGACAGTTTAAGCCGTTCACATTAATGGAGAATATTGATAAGTCCGGTAAAATTTTTAGTATTGAGTTTTTCAAAAGTCCATTGGACATTTTTAATCCTTTCATGACTGTGGGATTTGGAGTTTGATCAAAAATTTCTGAGTGAGTTTACTTTTGTAGTAGGGGATTTGGGTGGTCATTATGGAGGATAGGTCTGAGAATATCCTGAAGAGCTGGTTTGGTTATGGCAAATTTCTTCAACATATGAATGTCATTAAAGTATTTAATTTCTCCATCATAAATGAAACTCAGGTTAGCTGGATAGAGGATCCAGGGTTGAAAGTTATTTTGCTTTAGGAGATTAAAAGTCGATGACCACCCTCTTCTGGCTAGAAAAGTTTCAGCAGAGAGAACTGCAGTCATTCTAATATTCTTCCCTTTTTAGGTAATGAATTTCTTACATCTGGCTGCTTTCAGAATTTTCTACTTCATATTAACTTTAGTGATGTTAATTATGATATGCCTGGGGGATGTCTTATTTGGATTGAGTCATACTGGGGTTCTGAAACTGTCTGCTATCTGAATTTCAGAATCTCTTGGCATGTCTGGAAAATTCTCTTTTCATAATTTCATGGAAAAGGGCCTCTGTGCCTTGCAAGGCCACTTCATCACTTTCAGGGATTCCAAGAAGGTGGATATTAGCCTTCTTCGAATTATCCCAGAGCTCTCTGAGAGAATGATCTGTTTTTGCTCTCCATTTCACTTCCTCTTTCAGAGTTTGGGAGCATTGAAAGGCTTTGTCTTCAATGTCAGAAATCCTTTCTTCTGCTTGCTCCACTCTGTTACTGAGGTCTTCTACTGTATTTTTAATATCTTTGAGGGCTGCAAATTCTTGCTTCAGTGTGTCAAAATCTTTGGTAGTTTTGTCTTTAAATTCATTAAATTTTTGTGACAACTTTTGAATTTCTCCTTGAATATCTAATTTCTACTTTTGAATTGCTCCTCGAATTTCTAATTCCAAATATTCCTCCATTCTATTAATCTTGTTTGCAATCCAAATTCTGAATTCGATTTCTGACATCTTGACCAGCTGTTTATGAATGGGATCTTCAGTTACATCTGCCATATCTTTCCTTGGGGGAGTTGATCTATTCATGTTACCAGAGTTTTTCTGCTGATTATGCTCCCATGATTGTTTTACACTGTTTGATTTTTTTCCCTGGAGTTTTGTCAAGGACCCATACAGTGCTATGGCCTGAGAAACTGGGGCCCTATTTGGTGTGGTGGGGGTATGTGGTCTCTCTTGTTTTTAGCTGGTCTTGTTTGACCCTAGTGAAACAGTTACTCTGGGTTGAAGTCTCAGCTGTGGAGAAATACCAGCAATTAAGTTACCCTCCCACCACCACAGGCAACAATTGGAAAAGGTAAATCAAACCTTCCTACAACCACACACCCAGGGCACCACTTGAATAGTCCTCAGGCGATTGGTTCAGTTCAAAAGGTCCACATCAATTATCTCAGTGAGCACCTGTCTCAGGTGGGAGATTTTAAAAGGTCTCTGGCAACTGGATTGCAGGAGTCTGGTGACTACTCAGATATGGTTTTCTCCAGTGCTCCGTGGAGTCAGGAGGACCCACCCAGCAAATAGATCAGTCTGGGAAGGTTGATGCCTCCTTCCCCACCTTCACCTCTGTCACACCCAGTCACTGATAGTCCTGCAGGGCTTTGACCCAATTGCCTGTAGTGAACAGATACTCCAGGGCATTGCACCTGCCTGAATCACAAGGAAATCTATTTCTGCTCAGCCAGGCTGCTGCGCTCTGCCTCTATCTAGCAGGGGTGGGTGAGGCCTGACAACCTCAGGTGCTTGATGGAGGCTTGGGGGTGTTCACTCAGTTCCAGCCCTGCCCCTGATTGATGTTACTGACAGAACAGAACAGAACAACTTTGCGGGAATTTGTTTCTGTCCCTGCTATATTCTCCTGCAGAAGAGAAGCTGTTTTGAGTTCCCAGAGCCTGCGCCTCTGGCCCTGTCTTTGTTCCTTCAAGTTTGTGTTCGGTTACCTGTCAGTTCTAGCCTCCTGTCTTCCTTTGTCTATAGGCTGACCATCCCCTGAGGGCCAGGTGCGTCTTAGGCTCAGTAAAGCGGTCCTCTGGGTCAGCCCCACCCCGGGAACTTCCCGGCTCTGCGCGTGCATTTCTAGTTCCCGTGTTCACCCAAGCCGGTAACACCTCAGGCAAACCCTTTACTCATGGGGCCTGCGTTTTCATCCCAGATCTGTTCCACGGTGGTTGCCACCTAAGTAGATGCCCAGCCTCCTCTGGTTCGCCAGGGAGACAGGGGGTGTGGCTTCAGAATATCCGGGAGTGAGCCATATTGTTGCCAAAAGACGGCTGCTGCTCTGCGCCTCAGGGCACCGCTGCTCCCATGTGGTTCCCTCTCAGCCGACCGTCCTCTCCTCACTCCTGTGCCCCAGAGTTAGCACTGACCAGCTGCAGTTTAGGCCCTGTCCACACCCCTTGAGAATTCACCCATGAATCTGGACTCTTGGCGGGACAGGCCTCCAGACCTCAGAGTGAGAGTGGAGGGGAGTGCTGGGAACTCAGAGTTGTAGGTAGAGAATATATACAGTTTTATACAGTTTTATGCCTGGCAGGAGAACACCATGGCACCCTGGTAGGGGAGGTAGGTCCAGTTTTTAGAGGGTCTCTCCCATGAAGTGCAGTAGGAGGACCTTTGAACTCTGCTCATTTGTTTTTGGGGCACTCCAAGCCATTCTCATGGGGGAGGGGACTCCCGTCTGCTTGGTGATGGATTTTGTACCTTCTGTTTATATCCTCGGGGTCACAGCTCACCTCAGTGGGGTTGATGTGTGTTCTTCAACCTTCTCTCTTGGTGCAGCTCTAACCCACCAGGTTACTTGCTAAATTCCTGTCCTTTAACTCTCCTTCTAGACAGGAGCCTGTGTGGAAAGCTGGCTTCAGTCAGCCATCTTGTCTCCCCCTGTCTAAGACAATTTTTAGAGCTGGTGTTTTAAATGATTAAGTTTTCTTCATGTGGAAACTCCTTGGCTATGGTAAAACTCACTTTGTGCATAACATCTTGGATTACACTGCAACCCATGAAGTTGGAGGACAAGGAAAACGTACAATTATATAAGGCTCATTCTTCCTGCTGTGTTGTGAGTAATAATGTGCATCATTTCTGACTCAGGTGTCTCATGTCTTCTATTAGCATCCATGGGGCTGTAGCAACTGACTCATTAGCATGAAACAAAGTAAAATCTAAGAGTCTTCAAAGCTCTTCACAGTGGGAAGGATATTTGAAGTTTTCTCTTATTTTCCATAGGTTTAACCATTTATTAAAAGGTATGATTAGTTGCTTTATAGCAGAAGGCCCATTTAAAGCATTTATTCCATCATTTTGCCAGAAGTAGACACTGAATAACATCTTATTCATATTTGTGGCTTCCATGGCCAACAATAAAGTTGTGTTGAATGAAAGATATGAATGTACATAAAATACTAAGACTATATTAAATAATATCAAAACCATAACACAGCAAATTCAGTAAAGCAACTAAGTAATTATGAATCTCTTCTGCATTCATCAATTACATTACAGTGGAGTAGCATCTTGTAATATTCAACTACATGTGCTTGGTCAAAAAAAGAAAAACAAACCTAGATGATGCAAGTGATTTTACCAAATATTGCAAACTCAGTAAGTCCCTAGCCCAGAATGAATGTGAGACATTTGAATCTATAGTTGCCTCAGTTGTTCTCATTCTTAAAGCCAACCCTCTTCTATGAGGGTTTAAGAGACAAATTTTTCATAAAACAACAGGCCTTTACCTGGATTTTTTGAGGTCCAAGGCAATGGAAGCCCCCTCATAAACCATATGTAAATTGTCCAAAGTGTTAAATCCTGTTAAAAACAGTTATGTATAGCCGGGTGTTGTGGCGGGCACCTGTAGTCCCAGCTACTCAGGAGGCTGAGGCAAGAGAATCGCTTAAGCCCAGGATTTGGAAGTTGCTGTGAGCTGTGATATCATAGCACTTTACCGAGGGCCATAAAGTGAGACTCTGTCACTACAAAAAAAAAAAAAAAAAACAGTTATATAAAAAAAAAAGCTATCTTCTGAACTTTGAAAATTATACCTCTAGGGCAGTGCCTGTGGCTCAGTAAGTAGGGCGCCGGCCCCATATGCCGAGGGTGGCGGGTTCAAACCCAGCAGCGGGTTCAAACCCAGCCCCGGCCAAACTGCAACAAAAAAATAGCCGAGCGTTGTGGCGGGCGCCTGTAGTCCCAGCTGCTCGGGAGGCTGAGGCAGGAGAATCACGTAAGCCCAAGAGTTAGAGGTTGCTGTGAGCCGTGTGATGCCACGGCACTCTACCCGAGGGCGGTACAGTGAGACTCTGTCTCTACAAAAAAAAAAAAAAAAAAAAGAAAATTATACCTCTATATTGAAAAAGGTAAAAATAAATGTAAATAAATGGTTTTTATATGACTGAAAGTTAAATTATTTTATGTATGCAAAGGTGTCCTGTTCATGGGCTGCTAATGTCTGCTAATGTCTGGATGAGTTCATAAGTTATTATGTATTTTTCCCATAAGTACTTATTTTTTCTTTCTTTTGTTTCAAGAACATCATTACATTATTTTTTAAAAGATTTTCACAAAATTTTTGCTTTCATGTAATATTCCAGCAAAACATACATATGTCCAAAGTATATAAACATGTAAAAGTAAATATAAAAAAAGGTAAAGTGATTATTTTTATATCCATATTTTGTTAATCTACTAAAATATTTACCCATTACAATCAAAAGGCAAATATAAATTATAATTCAAGTTTACATAAAATGTAAATCAAATTATTTATATTTGATCTTAGCCAAAAGGCAGAGAAGCAATAAATCAAATTACTTAAATTAAGTCAAAGATTTGAAAATTCAATAAATCTTATAATTTTTTTTAGTAAAAATACTTCTGACAAGCCTACCATTTAATATTCTTCCAGCTGCCTACCCATGTAAAGAATTGATATATTTAATATGAACATGTCTCTCAACTACTGTGCCTAACTATTGCAAATGCCACAGACTCTTAAATATCTCCAGAACTGGGACATCGTGAAAAGTAAGAAAGAATATGGGTACCAGAACATCCCTGGAAACAATAGTACATTATGCAAGCTTCTCTTGTGTTCCTGCTGTGAGGAAGGATCTGATGAGTTGATTAATTTAAACTTTCTCTAATTACTCTAATTGCTCTAATTACCCTGACCATTTCAACTCCCCCGCCTCAAACTCCCCTCCTTCCCCCCAGCAGTGCTCCACTCCTTATCCGCAGCAGCACCCTCAAATCTTAATGGTGTTTGCACACAGTGGACTTTTGTTTCACAAATACCAAGTTGGAAATATGGAGAGAGAGAGAGAGAGAGAGAGAGAGATATGAATGAGTGAATGAATGAACAAACACTTTCCCAAGAGGCTGGTTTTGCAGTCGATCACGTCTGATTTCTCACATACTGATTATATGCTTAATACTGTGTGGTTTGTTTATCATCTCCTTGTTTTTTATATCTAAGTAATTGAAACCCAATTTCTCAAGACAGATTAATTAACAAAGCCTTAATGAGACTCTAAATGTTTATAACCTGGTATCAAAAGTATATTAGTTTTGTTTTGTACATTTTCTCTCTCTCTCTCTCTCTCTCTCTCTCTTTCTCTCTCTCTCTCTCTCAAAAACTTAGGACAGCCAGTAGGAAAGAGACAGATGGGACTGTCTCTAGACCTTCCTCCAGGAGTCCAAGCCAACATCCGGCGGTTCTGCGCATGCATTCAGCGGATGGGCAGGTGGAAGGGGAAACGCAGTCGCTGCCAGACCCCACAAGAGTGTGCAGGGCTCTCACCCAGGGTCAGGGCCTCCCAGGCGCTAGTGCGGGGCTATGCTCCAAGCTAATCTCTCCCCACCAAGTGCTCCCTTAATTGGCTCCACGCCTGTGGGGAGATCCTCTTCTGAGTCAGGCTTGTGTTTGTCTCTTCTGGCGGGCTCCAGGGGTTGAATCACAAAATGCAGATTGTGCAATTTCAGTGAGTCTGCTTACAAGTTAGACGATCTGAAAGTTGATATTTAAAACTGAAATTGCACAATGTAAAGACAAATAATAAGATTCATATTAAAATTTTAAATTGCTTTACTTAGAACGGTATTAAAAAGCAGATAAAAACAGCATTATGGAAGAGAAAAATCGTAGAAGAAGGATGAAAACTTCATAGGTTTATTTTGTAGCACTTTCTCTGTTTTTTGTAAAAGGTACACTTTTATTTTGCACTGGGCCCTGCATATTATGGTTATAGATTATGCCAGTGTAACACTGAGCCCTGGATTCCAAGTGACAGGCAGTCGTGTGTTTTTATACATTAATTTGCTTTTATTAAACTTTTTTATATTCAGGAAGACTGTCTAAAATATAGGGCCTGGCCAAGGGGCTCCTTTTGCCCAGCTCTAAGGGCAGAACTGAACAAGGCCCCTAAACACAAACCTCTCTTATGGCCAAGGGGTTAGCAAGAAGCAGCAACTTATTCCGATGCTGGGGTAGAATCTGACTGTGTCAGTCACATTATAAGACGGTAAAAGGATGTACAACTCAAAACAAAATGAGAATTTTACTATTTTTATGTTTCCTCTGACTTAGAAGAATAAGGTAGGCTCCACTGTAGAAAACCTTGTTCGACAACATTTGATACTGACAGAATTTCTGAAAACAATGTGTAACTTGTGGTAACTATGCATAAATATTGCCACTAAAGTTGTATAAAAATGATTTTTCTGCTTCTATTTTTTAAACTTTGTTTTGGGCATTAGGAAGATTAACACTTCTCAAAGGATGTATATAATTTCTCTAATTATATCTTCCATGGGACATAATATAGTGTTTTTCATTAAACACTTGGCATTTGCTATAAAATCATTAAATTAATTGATAGTTTCTTTATTTTGGCAAATAGAATATGAACATATTTTACTTCTGAAGAGTTTTAATTTTAGAACATCTTGCTGCTTGCTAGATGAACTCAAATATTTCTAAATAATTGAAGTCTTATATGTCAACAAACACTTGTCATTTATATGTTTATCTCAACTTCATATCACCCTTCCCCACCTCCAAAAAAAGTCCCTGAAAAAAAAAACAATCACAAGTGGAAAACAGTTCATGTAAGAAAGCAGTTGAGTCTTCAGGTTACAAGACTCCATGGGCAATTGAGTCCTGGAAATTAAATCCTACTCCCCTTATTCTGAAAACGTCTCTGACACTTTTTAACTGGCATTTCTGCTGTTAAATAACAGTCAAATAATAGAACATATTATAGGTTGCCTTTCTTAAATTATGCCATTGTTGTTTCCTCAACTTCTCCATCAATATCAAAGAAAAAGCCATCTACCACTTCCTTTCATTGCCTGAAATCATATTTTCTTAGTTCCCCATATATGTTTCAGCCACCTTGACCCACAGGATTAATTTGGAGTTTACCATTTTCAGATTCCAAGGGAATACATGAAAGGACCAAGCCCTACCCTTCTGCTCATCTGCTCTAATCCCAGGCAGTATGGACAAATTCATTTTTAGAATGGTGATTTGGAAGCACCATATTTCAAAGTACACCAGTTCCTGCATAGGTACAGAGCTGAGCCATACTTTCAGCATCATTTCAATGCCCTGCCCAATAAATGAGCACTTCTCTAGCTCAAAATCCAGTTTCTAGGCTGCCTGCCTCAATACTTTGTCATGCAGCAGCCATCATTGTCAAAGGAACTTGACTTTCCCCTATATTCCCATCAGAGAAATAATGGAAGGCGTTTGACTGCTTGGCCATTTGCACTCCAACTTTTCACAAGCTCTTAAGGGAAATAGGAGCAAATGATGGATGGCATATTAAAGGAGACAGATGATGAGTAAATGAGAATGTCAGTTAGGTTTTCATACTCTACAGGGCATGGTAAATGTAGTGTTTTGTTTGCATTTTTTAAAAGTAAATCCATCTGCTGAGGCTCAGAAATTGATGCATGAGCTTCCAGGCACCATGCTGATGTTTCTAAGGTCAGGTTGATGAAATTGAATGGAGCTTCAGATTTAGTGTTAAGAGCCATGAGGGCCAAACTTGCACTCTTTAAATCTGTCACGTTTAGCAACTATCAGCAGAAAAATGAACTTTCAGTTGTCTCATTGAGACAATTAACTTATTTTCACTATCCCAGCATACCTTCCTCCCTCCAACCAGCCAACTTCTATCTATTCTTTCATCTCTTCTCCCCGAAATATACCCAGAATACTACAGCTCAGAAAAAATTTCCCCTCTACTACATTTCCATCACTTTTTTCTACAAAAGTTAATAGGAATTAATCTTCAACTGCTTTGTTTCTATTCTTGTATTATATTTCTGTTGTTTGATACTGTTCACCGCTTAACTTTTTATATATTCATGCTTTGTGTCATCAACCAAATTATTACTTTCTGAAGGAAATTAATGAACTCTACCACAATATTTCAATAACTTACCATTACATTAAATTATAATTATATAATATATAAAATTATTTAATGTAATAAATGTATTTAATGTATTATATAAAATTATATATAATATAAAATTCAATATATTATATTTTATATTTATTCATTGATAACCCTCTTCATTAGAATGTGATCAATCTCTAAGAGGAGAACAGCTTTGTCTTTAGCTCTCTATCTTTAGAAGCATCAAGAATGGTGTCTTGCAAAGGACAGATTTTTAATAGATGTGTTGAATGGATGAATGAATGACTAGCTTGTGTTTTCCCACTTTAAATGTAACATTTTTAGGATTTGCTTTAACAAAGAAAGCCTTGACCAGATCCCACACAGATGTTAAAAGTCTAACATTTGTAATTATATAGACATGGATTAAAATGCCTTTCTTTGTTTACTATTATTTTCTGTTTCTCTGATACTGATAAAACCACTAAACTTCTCTGGGCCCCAGAGTCATCTTCTTTAAAATGAGGATAATGGCATCAGTTTCAGAAAGCTCCTGTATTAAATAAGATATGGTCAATAAAATTCTTGACATGTAGTAACTGTCCAACAGCTAATTCCACAAACCTATTGACCACTTACAATGCTAAGAACATAGCAGTGAAAAGACAATTGGTGCTCTACTTATGCCACTGTTGTAAGTAGCTACTGTCTGACAAGTATCTTCCTGAATACTCCTATTGTGCTTTTCAGATGAGTCATTCAAACATGGGCCTATAATTTCCTGTTAGAATCAGCAGAATAACCAGACATAGCAGAGATACATTTCATAGCTTCCGTTAGGTGAAGTGGGAAAGCAGGGTTGGTAAAGAGAAGGGGAAATATTCCCACGTATCTGAGCAGATCAAGTATTAGAACCAATTAGATATGGGTAATAAATACATATATTAAAGGAAAGTGTCAGGAAAAACAGAGGGCTAAATATAGGAAGAAAAGTAAAGATTAGGAGACAGAAGACTATGAATCCTGGTCATCTCAGAATGACAATATGGTTCCTTCCACAGGTGACTCCTCCACGGAGAGAAGCTCCCTTAGCTATGCAATTCGGATTTCTTAATTAAAAAAAGAAAAAAATCTTTAAAAATTCTATATTTAAAATTTTATTTAACCTAAAACATATAATGTAACCAGTCTTTGGAGTGAGACTAAAGCTTTTTATTTGAGTATAGACCTATTATGTGTGTCCCTGCTTATCCTTTCATGTGTTAACTACATACCACATCCATATTGTATGGGGCATACTTTTAAGTTTAATTTTCTTCCAAGTGTATAAAGAATTTAAAACAATTGAAAGCAACATGAGTATGAATTTTTGAAGATTTTTTTAAATCTCTTTCCCAGACTTTATTTCACCCACGCCACCTGGATAGAAATATCTTAGCCCCCAGTCTTTACCAAGTTTTTCTGAAATGTTCAATTCATATTTCACGGAAACAATTCTCTGTATTTTGTACTCTATTTTATCAGTTTGCATACAAATTAAATTGGGTAATCATAATAAGTGCCACTTGTATAAAGTCCTGTTTGGAATCAAGACTAAACTTTGGTTAACTGTTGGGTGGGAGCAGTAGGGGCACAAGTGTAGGGTAAGGTGTGGTGCTAGAACAGTAGTCCCCAATCTTTTTGGCACCAGGGACCACTTTCATGGAAGCCAATTTTTCCACAAATGGTTGGGGTGAGGGGGATCTGACAGGAGGCAGAGCTCAGGTGGTGATGTGAACAATGGGGGACAGTTACAGATACAGATGAAGCATCACTGGCTTACTGCTGCTCACCTTTTGCTGTGCTGCCATTCCTAACAGGTCACAGATCAGTTACTGCAGTAACTAAAGAGTGTGGACTAGTTGTGAACATCGCATACCATCAACATTGACCACTAAGTTTTACAGAGTAGTAAGAGTGTCAGTTTGTCTAACAAATTGGTTAAATGGAGGACACACCTTCTATTCTACCTAGTAATATCTAATTTAGCCTTACTTATGCTCAAGTTGGGAGTGCTTTTGAACAAAAATAAACAGCCAACAAACAAAAATCTCTGGCCAATACTTCTCTCATCCCTGCCTTCACTATTTTAACATGCTAAAAATATTTAAATAATCAATTTTAAAAGGTGTCAGTTACCCACCTATCCCAGATGTGCCCAGCAGCTTGGTTTAGTCCTAACTGAGGCTGAACGACCAGGTAAAAACTGCAATCAGAAATACCATGGAAGACCATTGGTAACTGGGTTCCAGTCACCAGACTTTGTCCCGGGTTTAGGGCTTAGGGCTTAGGGCTCAGCAATTGATTCTAAAGAGAGAACTAGCCTCAGAAAAGCTGACTTAAGCAGATATTGAATAAAACTCAGTTGATGAGAGGAGATATAGACAGAGGTAAGAAATTGTAACTAGGGCCATGAGCTGACTTGTGGATTTAATTGAGTTTTGTAGGTTTGTGTACCTATGTTTCTCCCTGAGAATCTATTTGTTTATTCCATGTTTGGAAATACCACACAGGACAAGTTATTAGGCAAGAGAGACACAAGTTTAATGAATATCATAATTATTCAAAAGTACTTTGGTTACCTCTTTATTCTGATATAAAAATAAAATACAAAGTTGGGAGAAAATGTCTGTTCATAGATAACTCAATATCCTTGGAAATAGTTGATGACTTCTCCCTAGGACTATCAATGTTTATTACGAAGAGTAATTCTAGTGAAATTTGCTAAGCATTGTCATTGCTACATTCACGAATAAATTCTACCTTTGTAAACAATTGAGCAATAATTATGGATGGGACAAAATGAGAGGAATTCTCAAAATGGATAAATCAATTTTTTCAAGGTTTCTAAGTTGAGTTACAATGTCTTGGCCCATCCTACAACCCTAGTAGGGAACTATTTTTTTCCCCTGTCTTGAGAGCTCTTGGTATTCAGCATCAAGAGATCCAAGATTTATTGTTTTTAGATATTGTAGCTTCTATAAAAATTGGTAGGCATGGGAAAAACTAAGAGTTAAGAACTTAGACGTTCTTACAAACTTAGGAAAAGATTCACTGTTCTATTGCACTGGAAACAGCCATCAGAACCAGGTTTTAGCCTATTTAGTCCATCAGTCACTCATCAAAAAGAATACACTTCACAAGCCAACAGACCAGTATCAGCTCCCCCCTTCTGAGTCAGTATCAAGGACAGACTCACTCTAGTAAATACCTCTCTGAGTACCAACAAATCAAATCAGTCTCACCATAAAGTCACTTAGAGAACTCTTGTCTACGAGGTTATACAACCAACTGCATGCATATTTAGCTTCTAGATGTTTCATTTTTCTCTTAATTTCTAGGGATTGCTTTGTCATTTTATGCAATTTTACTTTTAGTGTATTTAAAATGTGGACATGACTTCAAGGTTAAATCTACCAAAGAAGGTATATTAAGAGAAGTTGAGTTTTTAGTCCTGTGTCATCCTCATTCACTGCCTCCCCTGTAAGTAATCATTTTTTTAATATTTAGATTTTTCCTTTCATTTTATTAAAAATATAAGAGTGCCCATAGCTCAGTGAGTAGGGTGCCAGCCACCTCCACTGAGGTTGGCAGATTTGAGCCCGGCCTGGACCTGCTAAACAACAATGACAACTGCAACTGAAAAATAGCAGGGCATTCTGGCAGGTGCCTGTAGTCCCAACTACTTGGGAGGCTGAGGCAAGGGAATGACTTAAGCCCAGGAGTTTGAGGTTGCTGTGAGCTGTGACCCTACAGCACTATACCTACAGACTCTGTCTCAAAAAAATAAATAAACAAATGCATGTACATATTTTTTTCTTCATGCTGCATTTTTTAGCAAAAAATGCTTCCTAAAGATCTTCTATAATAATGTATTGAGATATTACATATTCAACTTACAGCACAGTGTTCCATTAAGTAGATGTTTCATAATTTGCTGAAGAAATATGGGATTGCGGGAGGCGGAGCAAGATGGCGGCCGAGTAACAGCTTCCTTGCATCTGGGCACCGTGAGTCTGGGGAGATAGGACTCCAGGCATCTCTGGCTGGTGGGATCTGCCTATCATCGCCCCTATGAGGATACAGGGAGTCAGCGAGAGACTTCTGGACCCCAAGAGGAGGACTAAAACAGTGGAAAACCGGCAAGTGGTCGCGTGTGTTCAATCTGTCTAAACCCGCCCGCAACTGTAAGTTCAGTAGCAGCGAGACTGCAAACCAGAAAGGCCTTACCTGTGAACTGTTTTGGTGTCCTTGGACTTGGCACTGAGTTGAACTGCCTTGGGGAGAGCCTGAGCAGGAGTGCGGAGAACTTTGGCAGTTGTCTAGGGCCCCAGTCTGAGCCGCTGAGCCAGATGGAGCTAATAGTGTTTGGCTGTGGGTCACAGGGAGCCATTGTGAGCCATCTGCCCCGGCAAGCTCCGCCCTCAGGGTCGCAGAGCTAGAATCAGGTGGGAGCTGGTAACCCAGCGACCAAGTAGCCTAAGGGTGGGGTCTGAGCTGCCTTGCAGCCCTAACCCTCAGGGGCACAGTGAGACCAGTTTTGGCACACTGAGTAAGTGGATAGCAACTTCAGCAGTGATTCCAGTGACAAGTACTTTCCTGGGAAAGCTTCTGCTCAGCAAGTTTACAAGTTCAAAGTGCCTTTTAAGTCGGCTGAAGAGAGATTTAGGGTGTCTACCTGCTGGGGTTTGAGAAATCAGCAGCCTCCAGTCATATCAGAACTGTGATTAATATCTCATACCCCAGAAGACCACGTGTTGCCCAGACAATATTCAATAACATATATGTACTGCTTGATTTTTGGTTGTGTTTTTTTTTGTTTTTTGTGTTTTTTCTTTGGTTTGGTTTTTTTTTTGTTGTTTGTTTATTTTGATGTTGTTGATGTTGTTTTGTTTTCAATTTCAACCTTTTCCATACAGATCCTTTTTCTTTCTCAATTTTTCCAGTATAATTATAATTTCCCATTGCTGCCTTTTTCAATAACTAGAACTTCATTTTTGCTGGTGTTTCTACCGCTATTATTTGGTTTTTCACCCAATTTTATCCCATAAAGTTTTCTGTTTGCTTGTTTTGGTTTGATTTACAGCATTTTTGTCTTTCCTCTTTACTTGGTGGAGGTGGGGTACTGTGTCTGATCAGGTTAGCAAAGAGCTGCTGACCTCAAGGGAACCACCCAGCTGGGCACCCCCAGAAGGTGGGGTTTTTTTAAGGTTGTGTCAAAGTACCCTACTGTACACCTATATTGCTCTGTCTCCCTCTTTCTGTGCCTCTCTTCTTTTTGTCAATATTCCTTTTACCCACCCCCCTCCTTTCTCTATTTTTCTTTGTTTTTCTTTTCACTCGGTCCTCCTTTCTTTTATCCCTTTGTTGCTCTTCAACCTTCTCACCCTTCTGGTCCTATAACAATTAGTCCACAGGCATGACAACTTAAAGAGCAAGAGGAAGTGAAAGGAAAATTAGGGCAAGGAAACAGATAAAAGAAATCACTCATGAGGAAGAATCAGCAGAAAACTCCAGGCAACATGAAGAACCAGTCCAGAACAACCCTGCCAAGGGACCATGAGGTAGCTACTGCAGAGGATTCCACCTGTAAATAAATGTAAGGAATGACAGAAAGGGAATTTAGAATACACATGCTAAAAATAATGAAAGAAATGATGGAAACAATGAAGGAAACTGCTAATAAAGTGGAAAATAACCAAAAGGAAATCCAAAAACAGAATCAAATAAGAGATGCACAATATGAAGAATATAAAAAGGATATAGCAGACCTGAAGGAACTGAAACAGTCAATTAGGGAACTTAAAGATGCAATGGAAAGTGTCAGCAACACGTTAGACCATGCAGAAGAAAGAATTTCAGAGGTAGAAGACAAAGTTCTTGAGATAACTCAGATAGTAAAAGAGGCAGGAAAGAAGAGAGAGAAAGCAAAACGTTCACTGTCAAAATTATGGGACTTTAAGAAGCATTCCAACATATGAGTTATAGGAATTACAGAAGGGGAAGAAGAATGCCCCAGAGGAATGGAAGCCATACTAGAGAATATTATGAAAGAAAATTTCCTAAATATCACCAAAGATTCTGACACACTGCTTTCAGAGGGATATCGGACCCCAGGTCACCTCAACTCCCTAACCGAGCTTCTCCAAGACACATTGTGATGAACCTGTCCGAAGTCAAGACAAAAGAAAAGATTCTGCAACCTGCCAGGAGTAAGCACCAGTTGACCTACAGGGGCAAATCCATCAGAGTGACCACAGACTTCTCTAATGAAACTTTCCAAGCAAGAAGACAATGGTCATCTACTTTTAATCTACTTAAACAGAACAATTTCCAGCCCGGAATTCTGTACCCTGCTAAGCTAAGTTTCAAAATTGACGGAGAAATCAAATCATTTATGGATATACAAACATTGAGGAAATTCGCCACAACAAGACCAGCTCTACAGGAAATACTTCAATCTGTTCTGCACACTGACCACCACAATGGATCAGCAGCAAAGTAAGAACTCAGAAATTAAAGGAAAGAACCTAACCTCCACACTGATGCAAAAGATAAAACTAAGGAATGGACTCTCACAAAATAAGACGAACAGAATACTACCACACTTATCAATTATCTCAATAAATGTTAATGGCTTGAATTCCCCACTGAAGAGACATAGATTGGTTGACTGGATTAAAAAACACAAGCCATCCATTTACTGTCTTCAACAAACACACCTGGCTTCAAAAGACAAATGAAAGCTCCAAGTCAAGGGTTGGAAGACAATTTTTCAGGCAAATGGAATTCAGAAGAAAAGAGGAGTTGCAATCTTATTTTCGGATACATGTGGATTTAAAGCAACTAAAGTCAAAAAAGACAAAGATGGTCACTTTATATTGGTCAAGGGAAAAATACAACAAGAAGACATTTCAATTCTACATATTTATGCACCCAATTTAAATGCTCCCAGATTCTTGAAGCAGACCTTACTCAGTCTGAGCAATATGATATTTGGTAATACCATCATAACAGAGGACTTTAACACTCCTCTTACAGAGCTGGACAGATCTTCTAAACAGAAATTAAACAAAGATATAAGAGATTTAAATAGACCCTAGAACAACTGTGCTTGATAGACGCATATAGAACACTCCACCCCAAAGATAAAGAATATAAATTCTTCTCATGACCCCATGGAACATTCTCCAAAATTGATCATATCCAGGGACACAAAACAAATATCAACAGAATCAAAAGAATTGAAATTTTACCTTGTATCTTCTCAGACCATAAGGCACTAGAGGTGGAACTCAACTCTAACAAAAATGCTCGACCCCACCCAAAGGCATGGAAATTAAACAATCTTCTGTTGAATAACAGATGGGTGAAGGAAGAAATAAAACAGGAAATCATTAACTTCCTCGAGCATAACAACAATGAAGACACAAGCTACCAAAACCTGTGGGATACTGCAAAAGCAGTTTTGAGAGGAAAATTCATCGCTTTAGATGCCTACATTCGAAAAACAGAAAGAGAGCACATCAACAATATCACAAGAGATCTTATGGAATTGGAAAAAGAAGAACAATCTAAGCCTAAACTCAGTAGAACAAAAGAAATATCCAAAATCAAATCAGAGATCAATGAAATTGAAAACAAAAGAATCATTCAGAAAATTAATGAAACAAGGAGTTGGTTTTTTGAAAAAATAAATAAAATAGATAAACCATTGGCCAGACTAACGAGGAATAGAAAAGTAAAATCTCTAGTAACCTCTATCAGAAATGATAAACGGGAAATAACAACTGATCCCACAGAGATACAAGAGATCATCTCTGAATACTATCAGAAACTCTATGCCCAGAAATTTGACAATGTGAAAGAAATGGATCAATATTTGGAATCACACCCTCTCCCTAGACTCAGCCAGGAAGAAATAGAGCTCCTGAACAGACCAATTTCAAGCACTGAGATCAAAGAAACAATAAAAAAACTTCCAACCAAAAAATGCCCTGGTCCAGATGGCTTCACTCCAGAATTCTATCAAACCTTCAAGGAAGAGCTGATTCCTGTACTGCAGAAATTATTCCAAGAAATTGAGGAAGAAGCAATCTTCCCCAACACATTCTATGAAGCAAACATCAACCTGATACCAAAACCAGGAAAAGACCCAAGCAAAAAGGAGAATTTCAGACCAATCTCACTCATGAATATAGATGGAAAAATTCTCAACAAAATTCTAGCCAATAGATTACAGCTTATCATCAAAAAAGTCATTCATCATGATCAAGTAGGCTTCATCCCAGGGATGCAAGGCTGGTTTAACATACGCAAGTCCATAAATGTTATCCACCTATTAACAGAGGCAAAAATAAAGATCACATGATCCTCTCAATAGATGCAGAAAAAGCATTTGATAAAATCCAGCATCCTTTTCTAATTAGAACACTGAAGAGTATAGGCATAGGTGGCACATTTCTAAAACTGATTGAAGCTATCTATGACAAACCCACAGTCAATATTTTACTGAATGGAGTAAAACTCAAAGCTTTTCCTCTTAGAACTGGAACCAGACAAGGTTGTCCTCTGTCACCTTTACTATTCAACATAGTGCTGGAAGTTCTAGCCAATACAATTAGGCAAGACAAGGAAATCAAGGGAATCCAAATGGGAGCAGAGGAGGTCAAACTCTAACTCTTTGCTGATGACATGATCTTATACTTAGAGAACCCCAAGGACTCAACCACAAGACTCCTAGAAGTCATCAAAAAATACAGTAATGTTTCAGGATATAAAATCAATGTCCACCAGTCAGTAGCCTTTGTGTACACCAATAACAGTCAAGATGAGCAGCTAATTAAGGACACAATTCCCTTCACCACAGTTTCAAAGAAAATGAAATACCTAGGAATATACCTAACGAAGGAGGTGAAGGACCTCTATAAAGAAAACTATGAAATCCTCAGAAAGGAAATAGCAGAGGATATTAACAAATGGAAAAACATACCATGCTCATGGATGGGAAGAATCAACATTGTTAAAATGTCTATACTTCCCAAAGCAATCTACCTATTCAACGCCATTCCTATCAAAGTACCAACATCGTACTTTCAAGATTAGGAAAAAATGATTCTGCATTTTGTATGGAACCGGAAAAAACCCCGTATAGCTAAGGCAGTTCTTAGTAATAAAAATAAAGCTGGGGGCATCAGCATACCAGATTTTAGTCTGTACTACAAAGCCATAGTGCTCAAGACAGCATGGTACTGGCATAAAAACAGAGACATAGACACTTGGAATCGAATTGAAAACCAAGAAATGAAACTAACATCTTACAACCACCTAATCTTCGATAAACCAAACAAGAACATACCTTGGAGGAAAGACTCCCTATTCAATAAATGGTGTTGGGAGAACTGGATGTCTACATGTAAAAGACTGAAACTGGACCCACACCTTTCCCCACTCACAAAAATTGATTCAAGATGGATAAAGGACTTAAATTTAAGGCCTGAAACAATAAAAATCCTCCAAGAAAGCATAGGAAAAACACTGAAAGATATTGGCCTGGGGAAAGACTTCATGAAGAAGACTGCCATGGCAATTGCAACAACAAAAATAAACAAATGGGACTTTATTAAACTGAAAAGCTTCTCTACAGCTAAGGAGACAATAACCAAAGCAAAGAGACAACCTACACAATGGGAAAGGATATTTGCATATTTTCAATCAGACAAAAGCTTGAGAACTGGGATCTATAGAGAACTCAAATTAATCCACATGAAAAAAGCCAACAATCCCATATATCAATGGGCAAGAGACATGAATAGAACTTTCTCTAAAGATGACAGACATATGGCTAACAAACACATGAAAAAATGTTCATCATCTCTATATATTAGAGAAATGCAAATCAAAACAACCCTGAGATATCATCTAACCCTGGTGAGAATGGCCCACATCACAAAATCTCAAAACTGCAGATGCTGGCGTGGATATGGAGAGAAGGGAACACTTTTACACTGCTGGTGGGACTGCAAACTAGTACAACCTTTCTGGAAGGAAGTATGGAGAAACCTCAAAGCACTCAAGCTAGACCTCCCATTTGATCCTGCAATCCCATTACTGGGCATCTACCCAGAAGGAAAAAAATTCTTTTATCATAAGGACACTTGTACTAGACTGTTTATTGCAGCTCAATTTACAATCGCCAAAATGTGGAAACAGCCTAAATGCCCACCAACCCAGGAATGGATTAACAAGCTGTGGTATATGTATACCATGGAATACTATTCAGCCATTAAAAAAAATGGAGATTTTACATCCTTCATATTAACCTGGATGGAAGTGGAAGACGTTATTCTTAGTAAAGCATCACAAGAATGGAGAAGCATGAATCCTATGTACTCAATTTTGATATGAGGACAATTAATGACAGTTAAGATTATGGGGAGAAGCAGAAAGAGGGACGGAGGGAGGGGGGTGGGGCCTTGGTGTGTGTTACACTTTATGGGGGCAAGACATGATTGCAAGAGGGACTTTACCTAACAATTGCAATCAGTGTAACCTGGCTTATTGTACCCTCAATGAATCCCCAACAATAAAAAAAAAAAAATATATGGGATTGCTGTGATAATTAATATTTTATTTTTTAAACAAATTGATTTTCAAAAAATAAATTGTATAAGTTTCACACTTATTTGAAATTTCTTGATAAGGCACAACATTTTCTTTGACTCCATCCAAAATACTATATGCATGTCTCTGTATTTATCATATACCTAATATATACATACATATATATATACCCATAAGATTTATAAAAACTACCTTTTCTGAAAAGACATAAAAAGATTTCAAAATGTGCTCATCTGTTTGTGGGAAAGAGTAACAATATACAGCCTCTCAAATCTTTGTTCCCATGCTGCTTTTCTTTCTCCATAAAAACACCCGACTTGAGGCCTAAGTGAATTCCAACACAGATGATACAAAATGAGAAATTTTTAAACGTTGACTGAAATATTTTGAGGTAAAAATAGATTTATTGCTGTTCACGTATTTTCACTTGTTCTCACTGTCTTCTCCGGGCTTCAGATCCGAAGAAGCTGCTTCTACAACCATGGAACCCATAGGCATCTGACCCCTGGTTTTGCGATGTGCTTTGGCAGCAATTGGTTCCATTCTTCTTGTTACTCTCATATAAATAAATATATTCAGGAAAAAATATGTAAGCAGGTATAGTAATTCTCCAACATATCCACAATACATGAATTTCTGAGTAAATTACCAAACAATTTCAACTAGCTCTATCATTGCTCTTAGCTCTTCATATACATTGTTTTGATGTTAATCACTTTTATTTCTTGCCCTCAGCAAGAACAAATGCACGATACAGGGTTGGACTTTAACATAAGTTCAGTACACAATTCTTTTAACTTTTTGTTTTGACGTAATTATATATTCACAGAAAGTTGCAGAGGAAAAAAGTGCAGGAGTTCTTACATACCTTTCAAGAGTTTCCCTCAATAACAACATCTTGAAAAAGTATAGATAGAACATTATCAAAACCAGGAAAATGGCAACGAAATCACCTAAGGATGCTTTTTCAGATTTCATAAGTTTTACATCCAATCATGCCCTTATTTATGTATGTGTATGCATCTATGAGCATATTTATCTATCTATTCTGTGAATATCAAGATACAGGTTGGTCTATCCCCAGAAGATCCCTTCTGTTAATCCTTTATAGGAACCTCCACATCCCTCCCTCATTTCTAACTACTGCCAACCACAAGTTTCTTCTCTATATTTATCCCTATAATTTTACTATATCAAGAATGTTGTGTAAATGAGGTCATATAATGTATCATTTTAAGATTGTTTTTTAAAACTCAGCAAAATTCCCTTCAGATGGATCCAAGTTTTTGCCTGTATCAATAGTTTTTATTGCTGAACTGCATTCCTAGTATGGATGTGTCATAGCTTATTTAACCATTCACCTGTTGAAGGACATTTGGGTTGTTTCCAGTTTTTGGCTATTAAGAATAAAGGTTCTCTGAACATTCATGTATAGATTTTTGTGTGAACATAAGTTTTCATTTCTCTGGGATAAATGTCCAAGACCTACAATTGTTAAATTGTATGTAAGTGCATGTTGAGTTTTTAAAGAAATTGCCAAACTGTTTTCCGGAGAAGCTGTACTATTTTCATTCCCACCAGCAATCTAATTTCTCTGCATCATTGCCAGCATTTTGTGCTGTTACTGTTTTTTATTTTAACCATTGATAGGCATGTGATGATATTTTGTGGCTCTAATTTGTGCTTTCCGAAGAGGTAATGAGGCTGGACATCTTTTCCTGAGCTCATTTGCCATCTGTATGGTAATACCTAAAGGGATTACCAGTTAATTATTAAAATACTTACAATGCTTATGTTACATAATGATTGGGAATTGTCAACAGTTAAAAAAGCATACTTTTTAAATAATTGTGTTTTTCAGATCCCCATTGTTGACCTGAAACTAATCAGCTATTCTTCCAAATCATATTTCTAGTTTCCTGTCTAGATTCTGAATATTAAGACCAAAGACTTAATTATAACCATGTTACACCCAGGGGATAAGGCAACAGGTAAAGGTCAATCCCATGAACCTTCTGTGAAGTCTCTTTGGCTTCTTTAATGCAAACAACAGTTTGTATTGCATGGACTATCCCCATGACAAAACACCAACATCTCTGGTGAAGAAGGACCTTGCTGGAAAAGGAATGAGGTAGCTCAAGGCAAATGTGCAAACATAGCCCTTAGTTTTATAGCGATTTTGGATCGTTGAGAAACATTTAGAGGAGCAATGTGGTTCAGTCCAAAGTGTCTTGTAAAAATAGGGTGAATGCAAGTTACTCACATGCCGCGGAAGCCAACTTTTCTCTAATGAGGTTTCATCTATGAAAAAAATGGAAAATAAGACAAAGAGACCCAAATCAGAGACAGTAAAATGTTTATGTTAAAAAATATAGCACTGTGGAATGAAGAAAATCTCACTTAGGTGAAAGGATGGTATCCAGTAATATTATTTTTTGGCTCATGTTTAAGAATTTCAAGGAGGATTGCCCTTTCTTATACAAGGATATCAAAAATATTTTTGGGACATGATGCTTCACGTTTAAAATTATAATAATAACAACAACAATAATAAAAAGGCTGCTCTATTTCAAAAGTCTGTTTAACCCTTAGCTATGTTTTGAAATACATGAGCCCAAGTCTCAGGAATGCAGGTTACAGTTTAGATTGCTCAATCTCATTAGCAAAAGGTATCTCTCAAGCAATTAAAACCAGCCTAAAGAAAACTACTGTGAACCACTACCAGAATGGGCTTTGAGTCAAAGGATAAGTAGGAAAACAAAATGTGAAAACTCTCTGAGGTGTTTAGAAGATTACCTTTGCTTTTTGTTTTTAACAGGCCAACCTCCAAATGTTGTATTACTTTTATGGGCTGGTGGCCATGAATAGGGGATGGGAGATGGAGTATTTGAGTCACTAGTGTACATGTGATAGTACAGTGTACCAATGAATCTTAGGTACTTTTTGACTGCATATTACCTGCACATTGCAACCTGTATAAGATAAGTACGACTGGTTCAAGGTTTTTCCACTAAGCTTTTATTCCTCAATGAGAGTTCTTAATCAAGCACATGCACAAAATGATCATGGTAATTACATTTTCCTAAATGGCCACAATAAATATTTTCTATTGTGCATTCTATTCTTACAAGTGGACTTTGACGTGGAGAGATGGATGGGGGTCTAAGTCCCTTCCCCTAGAGACTGGAAGCAATGTGACCACATAGCTATAGTGCTGCTGGGTGATTTCCAGGGCAGGGTCATAAAAGGCAGGTGAGGAGGCTCTGGCTTTACTGGATACACACTCTTGTCACCTTTCAGCAGCTACATCTGTCATCTGATAGTCCTAAGCTCACCAGGTCCTGAGCACACTCTATAGAGAAGCTCTGGAAGTCATGGAAAATAAATGCCTGGCCAACCTCCAGCTTCCTCAAACTGCCAGCTGACCACTGCTTTCCCAGCTCCAGCCAACATCTGCTAGCAGCCAAGTGACAGACCCTGAGCCACACCAGCCCAGCCACGTCTTTTCTCTATTCCTGTCCCACACATCCCATTAGATATCATAAGTATCTGTGGGTGTTTTAAGGCATTAAATTTTGAGGCAATTGATTATACATCAATAATCAGAACACCTTTGACTTGTAAATTAAATTTAATAGCTTTTTAATAGCTTTTTTAATAGTTTTTGCTTAACCAAAAACACTGAGCAAGGATATAGGTGTAAAAACACTCTGAATAGTGTAGATTCAATCAGAGACATCAAATCACTTCTATAACTTTTTATTAAAACCTTGTGCTTCTCTATTTTTTTAATATCACTGCACTACCCCACTGTGAGAGGAATAGAACTCATCTTATGATTTTTTTTTCATAGCATTTTTTTGCCCTCCTCAACTCCATGATTTGTTTCATCCTTCAGGCCCCAACTTAAGTCCCTGCTTGTCTTAGCCATCTACGGCTGCTCCTTCTTTCAAACTTCTCCACAGGTCTGCCTGACTGCCTGAATGTTTTACTTTTCAACCAGTTGATTTCATTTAGTTTGGTTTGATCTAAAACAGCATCATTAAAGCAAGTGGGAGAAAGTGCCCAGCTGACAACCTCGGGACATTGACTTGTGCAGAGGACAGCTACAGTGACCTCTGGACAGCCCTTCCCTTGTGGCCAGAGCCTCCCACTCACGACCCTTCACTGTGACCTGGGAGGTGGAAAGATGACCCCAGCTCCCACGTGGGAAGCAAAAGGCAGTGCCTAAGAGGATGGAAGGTCTGCAGGGCAAAGGCTTAGTCACACTCAATGTCAACAATCTGGGAGCCAAAAACAAAGTCATATTAGAAAATAAAAAAGGAAGTGAGCAGTAATAGAAAGTTATAACAGCCCCACCAGTTTGGTCTTTTCTTCCACTGGAATTCATGTGATATTTAACTAAGGTGGTGGTTTTAGCTATTTATAGATTTTGTTTTAAAGAATTGTGTGAGTTTACATACCCACATACAGATAAATACATAGATATAATCTCTTAAAATAAATATTCTGTCAAAACAAGAAACAGAGGATTGATACTTTCATCTCATGTTTGTAGTCTTTCATTAATTGCAGTGTTGGCAATGATGTTGAAAACCAGTCATATGACCACCCAAGACTAGAAATATTAATAAAAATATCTTTTCTCCTTTCAGTAGATTTGTCAAGTATCAGCTTGTAATCATCAATCCTATCTCCCACTTATGGAAGAACTCAGAATTTCATCCAAAGTAAAAATAGAGGCAAGTCATTGATTTTTATCAATGTTTAACAGATAAATCTGAAGGATATATAGACTGCCACGTAAAATCTATAATAGTGGCTCATACTTTCCAAGCCACTCTAACTGGAAGAATCGTTGGGTTGCAAAGTGGTGTCTAAATAGTTTACTTCTGACCTTCTGGAACTGGGCCTTCTTGAGCACCCAGTCCATATGAATCAAACTGCACTAAACTGAATGGAATGGAAGGGAAGGGAATCCCATTCCAATCAGCAAACAGTGGTGAAGAGCACATGACACACGTCCACACGAAAACAACCACAAGCAGCCATGTCAACATAGTATTATTATTCAAAAGTGGCACTAAGTCTACATTCACAGGATAGGAAAAAGGCAACAGGAATATTGGCCACCTCAAAATATCTCTCTTAAAACTATCTGAAGTCTTACCATTAATGATTTAGTCAGCATTCTTTCAGTTGCAGTATCAAAAAATGCTAATATAAACCTAGTTCAAGCTCAAACTCCCAAGCTCCCCAAAATGGGGTGGGAATGGGTGGCTTACAGTTTACATAACTGGAAAGTCTAGCCATCCTGACTCACACACCCATCCTGGCACTGAGTGGGAGAAATAAGGTTCCACATAAAGAAGGGATTTTGTGAATAATACATACACCACAGACACACACACAACATTTGCATTAGTACAACTAAATCTAATTTCAGTTGTAGTTAGATTGGTTTGAAAGAAAAAGTCACAATGGCAGAGCTCTCCCCATCTCTCAGCTTTTCCCTCTATGCGCTGACTTTATTTTTTTCCCTCACTGCATAGGAGCTTCTTCTATGAACCAGAAATGATTATCCAGGTGGTTCAATTCTCATATTTATCTGTTTTAGCAATCCTAGCAGAAAGAACAATTCTCTTCCTTTGCCCCTGTATTGATTCCAAAAAGGGCTTTAGGCTTAGATGGCTTAAGCACAGAAACCTTGAGTTAATCTCTATTGCTAAGGAGATGAAACACCCAAAATTAACCCACCTGGCTCACATGTTCATCCTCAGCATTGAATGAGGAAAGTGTACTTTCCTAAAAGGAGGGAAACTGGAGATACACACACACACTCTCTCTCTCTCTCTTTTACACACACACCCTCACAGTATTTAGCCACTACAATTAGCTGTTTATACCTTTGAAATAATGTTGGTCCCCCCATTACATTTTCTTTTTTAAGATTAAAAAAAAACAAGATTTCTGGAAAGCATATTATTAATTTAGTAATCCTTTAGTATGAATGAGTTTATTGAAAACTTTTACCCTGGATAGGAGATGGGGAAATATGACAATGCTTGGCATTAGTAATAGAAATAAATTAAAAAGGCCAAGAATGGGGATGGGTGAGGCAGTTTAGGATAGTGCCAAGGATAAACTTTACCTTTTTTATAGTTTTGCTCCTGGGCATTATTTTATCCTCTAACTAGGAGAAGATAATCCAAAGACATGACTTTTAGCAGTGTAAACAACAAGGTGTAAACTCTTTCAACACCAAAATAAACAAAGAAGATTTAAGATATGTAAATAAGAAGAGTACAAAGAAAAAAGCCAGACGGAACTGTAATGCTTAGAGGGAGTGTAAACCTAGAACTTCTAAAAGGTCCTATCCAAATGCTGGATCTTCTTGATTATTCAAAAATGTCATAACTAATTATTTTTTTAAACTTTTTCTTCCAGGTTGCCTGGAAATCACATTTAGAACCTACGAAGAACAATTAATTTGCCCAGTAAATAAATATAGCATACAATAGTGATTTTTTTTTATTTTGAAATATTACGGGGTACAAATATTTTTGTCTACCAGAGCACTTTAATAATGCTTAAGTCATGGTTATAAGTGTGCCTGCCACCCAGATGGTGTTCATTGTACCCACTGGGTAAGATTTCACCCATCTCCTCCTCGCACCCCTCCCCCTGCATGATTTCGTTGAGTTTTAATTCCCTCTATGCCCATATGTGCTCCTCCATTACTTCCAATTTAATAGTGAATACATGTGGTGTTTGTTTTTCCATTCTTTAGATAATTCACTTGGAATAATTTGGTTTCTAAGACCTGTTAAGTTCCTCAAACTATAGTCTCACAGATTATCTTCTATATAAGAGACTACATTCAAGTCATTCTTCCAAATTAACTTTTTTTTTTCATTGTTGGGGAATCATTGAGAGTACAAAGAGCCATGTTACAATGCTTGCATTTGCTGAGTAAAGTCCCTCTAATAATAGTGTCCCATCCCCAAGAAGTGCGTCACACAATGTGGCTCCACACCTCCCTCCCTCCCTCCTTTCTATTCCCCCACTCCCCTCCCCCCAACATGTACAGCCCCAATTGTCCTCGTATCAGAATTGAGTCAAGATTTTTAAGAAAATCTCTGGTTACAGATTCTACAGCCCCTTCTAAATTCATAATCGCAGAAGTAAGTAAATAAAATACAGTGAAAGAAAATAACAACCATCACCAGGGTGATTGGGACAAGTGCAGACCAGGGGTACAGACTATCATAGTGGAAAGCTGGGCTGTGGAGTGAGGTAGGACTAAATTTAAAGCTCACTTTCACTGAATATTAGTTACACAAGCTTGAGCAATATTTGTAAACTCTTGTCCCAGTTGGTAAATGAGGTTAAACTTTTCTGGGTAACATATGCATAAATAAATTAAATTGGGGGCTAATCAATACCTGATTCACCTGACACTCATAAAATGGAGTTGCTACTGCAAATAGTTTGTACAGTTGTCCCAAACATCTCCTTGGGAATTTGATGGGCTTGGGAAGGTTAGAAACAATGAGGAAACCATTATCAAGGTATAATCCAATAATATGAGACCTCAAAAGTAGGAAAATAATTACAATCAACAAATGTCATGCCTACATGGAGAGATTGCTTCTATACAATTTGTGAAAAGGTTTGGCTGAGAGAGTCTTATGAAGTTCACGTCTACCAACTGCTCCTCCCGCAGAATAGTTTTTCTTCAGGCCATCTTCTGTGCTTTGAGAAAGAGGGCTTCTGAGTGTGCATTGTGGAACTCAGCACGACTTAGCCCCTTGAAAGCATTATCCAAATACTATAAATACCACACCATTTCTACAATATTTCAAGAACCCTTTAGCCAGAACTATGATTGTGAAATTCTATTTAGCATAAAAGGGGGAGACTTAATGGCAACTACAATTAGATAACACGAGTGATTGCTGTAATGATACAAAGTTTGGTTCCATTGCTGTATAATAATTTTGCCAACTAGTCTCATAGCAGAGTCATCAGGAAACATTTAAAAGTAATTACTTGTGCTTACTTAGGTTTAGAAGGACTTATAACCTTAGTTTTAAATGCACCCAGAATTGTAGACTCACAACTCAGGCAATATTTCATTCTCTGTTTTGCAAGCCTACCACTACAACTTAACATTATTGGCTATGGATAAACATATGGCTTAATATTTTTCAGATTAAACCATCACATTTAATTTTGTCTACTCTGGGAGAGTCCATGTATCTCCATTTTCCCCATTGTTTTCTATAACCTTTCTTAAAAGTACTTGTTTGATTGACTATGTGAAAACTGAAGTGGCCTCTAGCACACACAATTCCAATAGTGCAACTATGTAGGGTGTAGATTTAACTTCTAACTACAGTGTTGAAGAAATGTGGCCAAATATACGGTTTAATCTTCTCAACATTTTGGAATATGAGAAAATGATACTCAGGCAATTAGCCTGCTCCCTACCCCACCTTCAAGCGCAAGGTCAGTTTGACACTCTGAATAGTTAAATCATCCTTGGCAAAGACTCTGAACTTGGCAGAAGTTCCATAATTGGAAATTCAGATGACTGATATCATTTGTAAAGCTAGTGCCCCAGCAGGCTGGTTTGTTTTTCTGAAAACTGCAATGACTTAAAAGCAGTCATTAGAGATGTTTAAGATTTTACTACTTTGACACTACGTGGTCTTCACCTTTGAGGCTCACACTTCCTAATCTCTTTTAGATTTTCGATAAACATTTAAATAAAGCTTCATAAATTGTGCAGCTCCTCCAAGGACTGAGATAAGACCAGATTGCGATTTCAGGACCATCAGATAATTTATCTGCTGGGTCAGGACAGGCTAAAAATAATATTGTCAAAGCTCTTATAACTAGCAACTTTATATCATAAATCACTGGATTTATTCAGATCCCAATGACTCTAAAGCTCAAACTTTTGTGCACTATATTATACTTATGTCCTTAAACAACTGTCAGTTCAGAGTGGGAAAAACTAAAACAAATATTAGAAAATTGGCATTTTTTTCTTTTTCTTTTCTTTTTTTTTTTTTTTTTTTGAGACAGAGTCTCACTTTGTCACCCTTGGTAGAGTGCTGTGGCAACCTTCAGCTCTTGGACTTAGGCCATTCTCTTGTCTCAGCCTCCGGAGTAGCTGGGACTACAGGCGCCCGCCACAATGCCCGGCTGTTTTTGTTGTTGTTGCAGTTTGGTCGGGGTCAGGTTTGAACCCACCACCCTCAGTAAATGGGGCCAGTGCCCTACTCACTGAGCTACAGGCGCTGCCCAGAGAGTTGGCATTTTTTTTTTTTAGTTGAACAGTGTATTCTCCAGTCAATTCAAACAAAGTAGTAAGACTCGGTGTTAATTAAATTCCTCCACTCTTTGTTCCTCTAATCTTTCTCAACAAAACCCCGAGAATTATAAGCTCTATGAAATAATACGTTTTGTGATGTATTAAAATATTTTAATGAAGAGAATATAATTGTGGTTTTCATTTTCTTTTAGGTTCCAAACAGAATGGAAAAAAATGTAGCCACTGTAGAGAAAACAAAAACTTTTCCTGTACCCTCCTACTTCAGTGAATGGGGCCTGTGAATTAAAGTGGCAAAAAACATCTTAACAGGGGAAAATACATGTGTTTCTTTATTGATAGTTTTACATGCACAAGCATTTCACAGAAAGAAGTAAAAACCCAAAGAAGCAGGTAGATTCGGAAGCTTATAAACCATCTTAACAATGGGTGATAAATTGTTGGGTAACCAGGTAAAGGAAGGGGAGCCTTGGACTTCTAGGGATGGGGTGGTGAATTGCGGGAAGGTTTAGTACATGACAAAACCAATCGAAGATAAGGGTTATTTTAGTAAGCTTTTTCCTGTGCAGATTCACCTTTGTGGTGGTTTTCTGTCTTCTTCATGGTAATATAACTCTCCTAGCAGGGAATTTATGGCAGTTTCCAAGTCTTAGAAGTTTCTATTCTTAGTCAGATAAAGGGCACTCCAGGAAGGTTTTTAGTTGCATCTGTTGGTTCTCAATTGGCTTCAGCTCAAAATAAGTCATATGCCAAAGTGACATTTTGGGGTACCATATCCTCATTCTCTTCACCACTAATTTCCTCAGAGATATTCAGTAAATCAATTCATTTCCCTGGGCCTCAGTTTCCCCACCAGTGAAGTAAAGAAATTAGAATAGACTTTTAAATTTCATTCATGCTCTGATATTTTATGGTTCCTTGTATACTCGTCATGGTTTCAATTTGCAAGGGCTAGATGAGAATGACTGTAATTATAAACATGATACCAAATAGAGCAAACTAATATTGTCCCGAAATATATTTGTCTATTCAAGAATATTTAGCACAGGATATTCATAAACTATGAGATAGACAAGAAAAATGCCTTCTGTTCAAGAGATGAGACTATCTAATGTTTTGGAGGGATTTTTAATAGATCTAGTGAGGGTAAATATAATACTGCTTGAAAGCAAGTTAAAAGATTAGAGGGTTTGGGGCGGCACCTGTGGCTCAAAGGAGTAGGATGCCAGCCCCATATGCTGCAGGTGGTGGGTTCAAACCCAGCCCTAGCCAAAAACTGCAAAAGATATATATATATATATATATATATATGTATCTATATATATATGATACTGGGTTTCTCAGTATCCCATATAGGGATTCTAGTCACTGGGATGTATTACCTTGTACACTGACACTTCTGGGAATGATAATAAATCAAACTGAGCCATTTGTTTATCCATAGCCAACAACTACATCCTATGGTAAATTTGAACCCAATCCCATTATCCAGCTAGTTGGACCTTTAACTACTTAATAATCCCAAATGGGCCGAAAAAAGTCCCTTATGGAGTCCCTCATAGAGGATGTGTCGATAGTAACACTCCAATTTCTTTTTTTTTTTTTTTTTTTGGCCAGGGCTGGGTTTGAACCCTCCACCTCCGGCATATGGGACCGGCGCCCTACTCCTTGAGCCACAGGCGCCGCCCATGACACTCCAATTTCTTATAGGCAAAATTATGAAAAATAAAATTTCCAGACATAGCTGAAGGAGGGACAAGAAAGCAGCAGAGGTGGGTACTTGGCAGGTTACTTTGGCTCCCTTAATCAGGAGCAATGAATTTGTATAATGAGGACCAATATAATTCTTCAACGAAAATATCAACTGAATCAAGGATGTTCTTTCATGAAAGAGTGAGGAAACTTATTTTCAAAGTATTGGCAATCCATCAGAGAGAAAATAAAAATTAGTTGTAATGTCCTGTTACACAGACATTTCCAGCTCTATTTATATTCCACAATGACAGAAAATGCATCTGTCTAGTGTTGGAAAGACATGAGAAGACGTAATTATCTGAATCTCCTCTGCAGCGGCTGAATAAGAAGGGAGTATCCTCACATTACTACTCCCTGAACTCCAACCAGCACCTGGTCAGAAGCAGTAGGTCTGTTCAGGGAGCCAACAGGAAGCTTTCCCCAACCGGAGCCAGTTGGATAGCGATGAAGCTTGCTTCAGCTGGAAGTCATTTGTACTTTTCCTCAGACCAATCGGAATCAGTGGCTTATGGTAACACACCAAAGGTGATCTTGCTTGTTCTGATCTGGTCTAGGTGCTGAAGTCCAGCTGCTAAAATATTTAAGGGAAGTACCTGGATTTGTCTGGTTTGCTTTGATGGAGAACAGGGTCAGAAAGAAAGAACTGCCCACAGAATGGAAAAAATACTAATTTGAGGTGTGGTACACTTACAAAAGGTCATCAGTGCTTTCCAAAATTCCACTAGGAAATTTGGGCAAGAATGGGCGGGGGCTCAACAGCATCTGAAACTTTTCTTTGTGTTACCTAGTCAAACAGGTTTCACCAAGGTTGTGTCTACACAGCAAATAAGTTTGGAGGAAGAAAAAAGAAATTGAATCAGGCAACTAGTTATTCCAAGTACAAACAGTCGCATGAAATCATAACAAGCCAAAGAGGTACAAGATATTCAAAATAAGTAATTGACTGGCAAAACAGATTTCTAAAAGATGTTTTCCTGAAGGCCCTTTTTTGCTAAGTGTCTCTCAGAATTCTCTTACTTGAAAGCATTTGAGTTGCAACTTAATAGTTCACTTTTGCACTTTTCCAGAAGTTAAAACAGAAAGGAATTGTTACCTGATGACCCATCCTTGGAAGTCCTATCTCTAGTAGTTTTAGTACCCCAACAACATAAAGATTTGTTCAGCTTTCTAGGGGAAGATAATCTTTTTTTTTTATTGTTGGGGATTCATTGAGGGTACAATAAGCCAGGTTACACTGATCGCAATTGTTAGATAAAGTCCCTCTTGCAATCATGTCTTGCCCCCATAAAGTGTGACACACACCAAGGTCCCACCCCCCTCCCTCCGTCCCTCTTTCTGCTTCCCCCACCATAATCTTAACTGTCATTAATTGTCCTCATATCAAAATTGAGTACATAAGATTCATGCTTCTCCATTCTTGTGATGCTTTACTAAGAATAATGTCTTCCACTTCCATCCAGGTTAATATGAAGGATGTAAAATCTCCATTTGTTTAATGGCTGAATAGTATTCCATGGTATACATATACCAGAGTTTGTTAATCCATTCCTGGGTTGGTGGGCATTTAGGCTGTTTCCACATTTTGGCGATTGTAAATTGAGCTGCAATAAACAGTCTAGTACAAGTGTTCTTATGATAAAAGGATTTCTTTCCTTCTGGGTAGATGCCCAGTAATGGGATTGCAGGATCAAATGGGAGGTCTAGCTTGAGTGCTTTGAGGTTTCTCCATACTTCCTTCCAGAAAGGTTGTACTAGCTTGCAGTCCCACCAGCAGTGTAAAAGTGTTCCCTTCTCTCCACATCCACGCCAGCATCTGCAGTTTTGAGATTTTGTGACGTGGGCCATTCTCACTGGGGTTAGATGATATCTCAGGGTTGTTTTGATTTGCACTTCTCTAATACATAGAGATGATGAACATTTTTTCATGTGTTTGTTAGCCATTCGTCTGTCATCTTTAGAGAAAGTTCTATTCATGTCTCTTGCCCATTGATATATGGGATTGTTGGCTTTTTTCATGTGGATTAATTTGAGTTCTCTATAGATCCTAGAGATAAAATGATTCTGCGTTTTGTATGGAACCGGAAAAAAACCCGTATAGCTAAGGCAGTTCTTAGTAATAAAAATAAAGCTGGGGGCATCAGCATACCAGATTTTAGTCTGTACTACAAAGCCATAGTGCTCAAGACAGCATGGTACTGGCACAAAAATTGAGACATAGACACTAGGAATCGAATTGAAAACCAAGAAATGAAACTAACATCTTACAACCACCTAATCTTTGATAAACCAAACAAGAACATACCTTGGGGGAAAGACTCCCTATTCAATAAATGGTGTCGGGAGAACTGGATGTCTACATGTAAAAGACTGAAACTGGACCCACACCTTTCCCCACTCACAAAAATTGATTCAAGATGGATAAAGGACTTAAATTTAAGGCATGAAACAATAAAAATCCTCCAAGAAAGCATAGGAAAAACACTGGAAGATATTGGCCTGGGGAAAGACTTCATGAAGAAGACTGCCATGGCAATTGCAACAACAACAAAAATAAACAAATGGGACTTCATTAAACTGAAAAGCTTCTGTACAGCTAAGGAGACAATAACCAAAGCAAAGAGACAACCTACACAATGGGAAAGGATATTTGCATATTTTCAATCAGACAAAAGCTTGAGAACTAGGGGAAGATAATCTAATGCTGGTTTTTACCACAAACAGACCTGGCGCTTTGGTCTTTTAAGTTTACCTGACAACAAACATGTACATATACTAAAAGTGACCATCTTAGAGTAGAGAAGTGCCAAATTTCAACAGAGAGCATCACTCTGAGGGTAGCAGGATTATCAAACGTAATCACTGACTGAGGAGGCCCAAGTGACTAACAGCACAGCATCATAGCAGCCCCCTCTTCCTAATCACACATGACAGAATACTAACCTATGCTTACAAAGAAATCTTTGCAAAATTGCAAGAAATTCTACATTCTGTGATGCTGACACAATACAATGTTTTTGATATTTTATTTAAAAAAAAATTATAGGGTATCAACTTTGTGTTAGGTAAACTATATCTTCCAGGAGTATGTGTTAGGTAACAATATACCCACCATTGATTAGTATGAGGAAGGAAAAACATAGATATTCATTAAAAAATGTGAAGAATTCTGTAACTGATATATATACCAAGAATTTAAAGGGGCAAAGAAGATGGCAAAAAATATATATATTTTTATATGTATCTAAATATATAATGTATATAAATATATATATATTCACCACTAATAACAGATATATATATATATGTTTTGCTACTTTTAAAATGCCCGTTTTGAATACTCTGCACTTCTTGCTGGGAAAAAATCAGTCCAATCCAGTCTTTGCCAAACTAGCCTCTTTGAGAATATTTAGTCAGATCATGACAGACATACTCTGACCTGGTGCCCAATGCCTTTCTGAGTCCATCCACTCACTCATGGTCTAGGTGGAACTGTGCCTTAGCTGAGAAGTCTGAGTCTGTTACGCAACACTTCTTGAAACATGCAACATCCATCTAGAAATTTAATAAGAGGTAATCACCTTAGCCAAACAACCTGTATTAACTAATGTCACTAGAAGAAAGAGAAGGAGAGGAAAAGAAAGATGAGAAGGTAGAGTAAGTGGATGGAGGGGAGAGAAAGAGGAAGATAAAGGAGGTCCAGGAGGAGGGAAAGAAGAAGGGAGAAGTTGAAAGGAGAAGAGGAAGAAAAAGGAAAACAAAAGGAAAAAGATGAGGAAGAAGAAAAGAAGTAGAGAAGAAAGAGAAAGAGGAAGGAGTAGGGAAGAGGAAGAAGAGAAGGTGAAGTAAGAAGAGAAAGACAGGGGAGCAGGAGGCCAGACAGGAAGGAGGGCAGAGAGAGGGGAAAGGGAGAGGACACACTCTAGGATTTACAACAATAATAACAACCTGGACGGAACTCTGATTTGTGTTTATTTGGTTATTTGCTTTAATCTTGATATTGTACAAGCAAAAATGAAAAGAAAAAAGAAAAATGTCTGTCTCCAAGAAAAACAGAACAAAACAAAATAGTTCTTGTCTTCTGAAAGGGGAATGTTTGAATTTACCCTTAGGACAGGTATTTCCATTTCTTTCAGTGAGGGGAAATCCTCTCCTCCCCCATGTAACATATCAACACATAGACTGTTTGCTGCCTGCATTTTAATACCAGTTTTTGTGATACTGGATGTTTTTGTTATTGTGCAGGAGATATTAAATAACATCATTTTGAAATACACTTATGTTTGAGAACAGGATATTGTGGTTGCCCTGGAAAAAATTCTAGTAACATTTCCTTGAATGCAACAGGAATAAGTATTTACTTTGATTTAATTTTATGTAATAGCTAAGATAGTCTTTACTGAAGAGGAATTCCCTTTTTAGTGATCAGCTTCCAAGTGTCACTCATATATTCAGAATGTTTTCTGAGTCTGGTCTCAGGGGTGGCCTGTTTTTATTGGTCTACTCAGCCATGGATGCACAAGAGGCACAAACATCATGAAAATGTAAGTGAATATTTTTCTTTTGGCTGCCTGATAACCATTATCAGGTCTTATAACTCTTTGGTGTTGGTGAACACCGACAGAACCTCTGGTCAAAAGCATAGTACTTAAATACTTATATTAGTGGTCCTTTCACAAAATAGGCCTCTTTGGACATAGGTTCAAAAGCAGCTGGTTGAATTTTCAATTTTTAATATATTTTTTTGATTAGTCTATTTTTTTGATTAGTGCCATTAAAAATATATTAAAAGCAAATTACTTGATTTGGGGGCATGAAAGACCACCCACTCCATTATGCCTCCTCACCCCCCAAAACAATTATTTTGTTGAACATTTCATTTTTGAAATAAACTACTCAGTCTCCTGCTAGACATGAGCTTGGATTGGCATTCAATGCATGCAAAGGCAGAGGTTGTGGAAATTTATGCAATAATACCTGTCTGTGTGCATTTATGCATAAATACCTATCTACGTGCATATGAAACATGTAACCACACTGAAGCACAAACTGACCCTTAACACCTCTAGTTCAGAGAAATTTTCAACTGAAAAATTTCCAATTCCTTAATTTCAGTTGCCTTTTCCTTTTAAGTCCAAACCTACATTTACTCTCTGCAGGGGATTATATTCCTGAGCTGTGATTTGTGCCTCAAGAATTTCTTGGGCACTTCAAGGGAATAATTTTATTTAACCTTGATACTTTTAAATCTTTATAATGAAATAGAGTTCAATGTACTCACTTTCAGTGGATGAAATGCCAGATAGCAACTTCGTTTCCAGAAATGCAAGCAGGAAATCTCTTTCCCTGCATGGAGAGATGAAAATCCCCTCTACCAACCTCTTCTCACCTGAACACATTGATCCCCCAGTGAAGAGACTATAAACTGGCCTCCCCAGTTAGTTGTGCCTCACTGCAGAGCAACACCCAGCAGTAAAAGTTGTTGCACAAATACATACTCTTCCAGGACAGCAGTTTCTTAACATTGCAACAGTTGAGACCATTCTCAGAGGAATGTGTGAGTTCCCACAGCACTGTGTCCTTTCCCTCTTCTGGAGACCTGCCATTGAAGGATGGATGAATAGATGAATGGATAAATGAGCAGACAGGTACATAGACAGATAAACAAATGGAGGACTTATATCCCATTGAATTATAACAGATACAGATTCATAATTAAAAGTGTGAAATAGACAAAAGAATTTCCCATGTGCTACCCCTGCTCTACTGGTGTTTTACTGCCTTATTTAGGCCTTAAGAATTCCCCTGTGACTTTCTCTGGTCCTTGTCTCTTCTTGTTCTACCCACTCTGGGCATTGTCATAGATTCTACAATGGTCTCAACCACCTGTAGGCTATAGGCTATTGGATCCCAAACATTCATCTCTGGATCCACCACCTACCGTAAAGCATTGCATGGGTCTCTGTCTTAATGCACCACAAGCACCACAACAGTACTGCGTTCCAAAATGGCCTTATTCCCCCTGCTCTTCAGGAACCCAATTATCACTACTTCTCACAGCCTCTTCAAGAATTTCTTGGGCATTTTGAGGAATAATTTTGTTTGATCTTGATACTACTGAAAGTTTCATAATGAAATATCATAAAATGGATTATTGTTAATCTTGTCTGCATAAAAATCTCAGATGTTGGCATGGATGTGGAGAAAAGGGAATACTTCTGCACTGCTGGTGGGAATGCAAGCTAGTACGTTCCTTTTGGAAGGAAGTTTGGAGAACACTCAGGGATCTAAATGTAGACCTGCCGTTTGATCCTGCAATTCCTCTTCTAGGTGTATATCCAAAGGACCAAAAATCATTTGGCAAGAATGATATTTGCACCAGATTGTTCATTGCAGCTCAATTCATAATTGCCACGTCATGAAAGAAGCCCAAGTGCCCATCAACCCATGAATGGATTAATAAATTGTGGTATATGTATACCATGGAATATTATGCAGCAGTAAAAAATTGGAGACTTTGCCTCCTTTATGTTTACATGGATGGAGCTGGAAAATATTCTTAGTAAAGTATCTCAGGAATGGGGAAAAAAAGTATCCAATGTACTCAGTACTACTGTGAAACCAATTTATAATAACTCACACTTGCATATGAAAAATGAAACACAACTTTAGTCTATGATGAAGGAGGGAAGGGGAGGGTGAGGGATGGGGAGGGGGCGGGAGGGATAGTAGGGGATAGTAGGGGGACCACAACTATTGCAAGTACCAGTTGGTTCTATCATGTGTAGAATACAAATGTCCTAATGCTATAATTGGGTAAATGAACTATGCCGATTAGTATGATGTAAGCACTCCAATTTGTACAAATAATCAACACACTGAAATGGGCATAAATGTATTTATGATCTATGTACAAAAGACTTAATAAAAAGAAATCTCAGTGTCAGCCTAGCTCCTTCCTCTCCTTACCCCTCTCGCATCAAATGTGTTTCCAAACCCTGCTGAAGAAGTCTACTTCAAGTATCTCTCAAATCTGGCTTCTCTTTCTGTTCTCATTGTTCCTTTCAGAATTCAGCCTTCCTCTCTCACCGGATGATTATGCAGGGACTACAGGGGCAGGATATTGTGATGTGGGGCCCAGACATTGGAGTCAGCATTTAACTCCTAACTTGGCTGCTTACTGACTGGGGATCCTTGATTGAGATGACTAAATCTACAGTTCTATACCTTCTCGTGGGGTTAATTTGAGCAATATATTCAATGTTCTCAGAATTTTGGTTAACACACAGTGAGCCTTCAATATATGGCTACTCCTACCAAAAGACTGCCTTGACAAACATCTCCTCCTACTACAGCCCAAAGAGGCATATTTCTGAAAATAAAGACATCGATGTCAGTCTCCTAACTTAAAACCCCTGTCTGTTACCTCTGGTAAGCTTTCTCAACAACATCACTAGACACTTTGCACTAGGTAACTCTTTGTGGTGGTATCGTGCCTTGTGCAGTACAGGACATCCAGCAGCATCCTGACTTGTTCCCACTAGAGGCCAATAGTACCTCCTCCCTGGTAACAATCAAAAGTGTCTCCAGACATTGCCAAATATCTCCTGGGTAGTAGATATAATCCCCCGACGAGAACCATTATCTTGCATAGCAGAGCCCTAATTGTTAGTATGACTGACAAGAACTTGTACAGGTTGAACCGATGTCTCTCTCTCCATCCCATGCTCCCTATCACATCCAGCTTCTCTCGCAAGGCCAGGTCCTTCCACATTTGCCCTTCTGTGAATTTGTTATTCCCTGTCCTATCTCCATTTTCCACCTGTCTACCCTTCCTTTCTATCCCATATCCATCTCAAATGTCAGCTTTTCCCAGGGGCTCCTGGTCAGAGATATTTTCATGTGACATCTATTGTATTTAGTTTACACCTTTGTCTTGCTTAGTACTTTTGTGTCTCTTTGCCTGCCTGTTTTACCTGTCCACAGTATTGCTATAAACTCCTAGAAAATAGCAATTATAATCTACTCATCTTTGTCCACCTGTAGTTGATAGCATGGCACGTAGCACAACACAGGCATTCAGTAAGGTTTTTAAACAAACTGGAATCTCATACGTCCTCCTACTCAGTCCCATTTGAGTGTAAGTAGTTTATTCCACAAAATATTTTAAGTTTTCTTTCTCTACCAAAATATTCTTATTTTTTCATTTGGTCAGGGCCCTTTGTGATAGCTAAACTAACAAACTAATCCACTCAAGGGCAGTACATATTAAGGATGCAATGACTTTCCCTTCCTAGAAGTCCTCTGCCAAGGTAGGAGGTTGTGGTAAAGCACAGCTCCCAGAAAGCTTCTTCCCTGGCTTCAAGTTTGTCTTGTCTTTTTTTTTTTTTTATCTTGTTGTTTGTTTTGTTTTTAAATCAATAAAATGTATTAATGGCATTAACTTCAATGGGTGATTTTTAAGATAAAATGAGTTTGAGGTTGCTATGAGCTATTATGACCACCAGCACTTTACCCAGGGCAGAAGAGTGAGATTCTGCATCAAAAAAACAAAACAAAACAAAATAAAAAATATTTAAATGTTAATGTGATTCTTGAGATTCTTGATTCTGAAACAATCTTGCAGCAAAAAAGTAAACCAGCTACAATGTTATTTTTATCCTACCGAAATTTTGAGAGAATGAGCATTTTTTCAACATATAATCATGTTTATCCTGTGTATGGAGTGCCTCTGTTTGACAGACACCCTGCTAAGCACAGAAGTCACAAAGAAGAAAGAGATAAATTTCACTGGGAAACTTCCAGTCTGGCAGGTAAAAAATACAGACACAACAATTATGTTGACCTATATTAGCAGTTGTAATATAATAGAAATAATGCAGACTGTGTAACAGAAACACAAGGAAAGTAGGGTCTAATATCCTGCCCTAACCTATCTGTAATAATACATGGTGACGTGTAGGCTGGAAATTCACAGAATCCAGTTTCATATATTTTTATCCTGTCCTCATGGAGCTGGATAAGCACATACACAAATTTAGTTCAGTGTTCTTATGGAAGCTATTTAGCCAATATTAATCATGGCAGAGTTTGTATAATAGATTTTTACAAATATTTATGGCTTTAAATTCAAATTGGGTAGCTATCTAAATGTCAAAAGTTTCAAAATGTAGATTTATTTACTGAACAATTATTCTGTTCCAGGCATGAAACTGGGTGTTTTCACTGTATTATCACATTTAAAGCTACATAAACATAGGGGCAGCTTTAACTTAATTCCATTATAAGCTTCTGTTCTCTATCATGAAGTCCTTTCTATATCCTGGCTCACAGCCCATGCTCACACTACTTTGCTACAATTCTGTTGAAACAGTCTGTTCTAACCAAAATATTTCCACTGATTTAGATTTAGCTGCTAGCCTGTAAATAAGATAATATCTCTTTGGTAATGGATTTTTTTTCTTTATTAAATCATAGCTGTGTACATTGATATACTCATGGGGCATCATTCACTAGCTTCACAGACCATTTACCAAGTTTCACATATATCCTTGTAAGATGCACCACTGGTGTAATCCCACCAATCCCCTTCCCTATACCCACCTTCCCCCACCCTCCCCTCCCTTTCCCCCTTCCCCCTATTCTTAGGTTGTAACTGAGTTACAGTTTTCAGGTGAAAACCCTAAATTAGTTTCATAGTAGGGCTGAGTACATTGGGTACTTTTTCTTCCATTCTGGGATACTTTACTAAGAAGAATATGTTCCACCTCCATCCATGTAAACATGAAAGAGGTAAAGTCTCCATCTTTCTTTAAAGCTGCATAATATTCCATAGTGTACATATATCACAATTTATTAATCTATTCATGGATCGATGGGCACTTGGGCTTCTTAAATGACTTAGCAATTATGAATTGGGCTGCAATAAACATTCTGGTACAAATACCTTTGTTATGATGTGATTTTTGGTCTTCTGAGTATATGCCCAGTAGAGGGATTACAGGATTGAATGCTAGATCTATTTTTAGATCTCTAAGTGTTCTCCATATATCTTTCCAAAAGGAATGTATTAATTTGCATTCCCACCAGCAGTGCAAAAGTGTTCCCTTTTCTCCACATCCACGCCAACATCTCTGGTCTTGGGAATTTGTGATATAGGCTAGTCTCACTGGAGTTAGATGGTATCTCAAAGTAGTTTTGATTTGCATTTCTCTGATGATTAAAGATGATGAGCATTTTTTCATATGTCTGAAGGCGGCGCGCCTGTCTTCTTCAGAGAAGTTTCTCTTCAAATCCCTTGCCCAGCCTGCGATGGGATCCCTTGTTCTATTCTTGCTAATGCATTTGAGTTCTCTGTGGATTCTGGTTATTAAACCTCTGTCGGAGACGTAACCTGCAAATATCTTCTCCCATTCTGAGGGCTGTTTGCTTGCTTTACTTACTGTGTTCTTCGCTGTGCAGAAGCTTTTTTGTTTGATCAAGTCCCAATAGTGTATTTTTGAAGCTGCTTCAATTGCCTGGGGGTCCTCCTCATAAAATACTCGCCCAGACGGATTTCTTCAAGGGTTTTCCCTGCACTCTCCTCCAGTATCTTTATAGTTTCATGTCTTAAGTTTAAATCTTTGATCCAGTGAGAGTCTATCTTAGTTAATGGTGAAAGGTGTGGGTCCAGTTTCAGTCTTCTACAGGTTGCAAGCCAGTTCACCCAGCACCATTTGTTAAATAGGGAATCTTTTCCCCACTGAATGTTTTTAATTGGCTTGTCAAAGATTAAATAACGGTAAGTAGCTGGGTTCATCTCTTGGTTCTCTATTCTGTTCCAGACATCTAATTCTCTGCTTTTGTGCCAATACCATGCTGTTTTGATCACTATCGATTTGTAGTATAGTCTGAGGTCTGGTAGCATAATTCCTCCTGCTTTGTTTTTATTTCTGAGTAATGTCTTGGCTATTCGAGGTTTTTTCTGACTCCATATAAAACGAAGTATTGTTTTTTCAAGATCTTTAAAGTATGACAGTGGAGCTTTAATAGGGATTGCATTGAAATTATATATTTCTTTGGGTAGTAAGGACATTTTAACAATGTTGATTATTTTCAGCTATTTCTTTTCTTAGAGGTTCATAGTTCTCTTTATAGAGATCTTTCACATCCTTTGTTAGATAAATTCCCAAATATTTCATCTTCTTTGGCACTACTGTGAATGGGATAGAGTCCTTAACTGTTTTTTCAACTTGACTACTGTTGGTGTATATAAAGGCTACTGATTTATGAATGTTGATTTTATAACCTGAGACGCTTCTGTATTCCTTGATCACTTCTATCAGTTTTGTAGTAGAGTCCCTAGTGTTTTCCAGATATACAATCATATCATCTTTGAAGAGCAAAAGTTTGACCTCTTCTGAACCTATATGGATACCCTTGATTGCCTTTTCTTCCCTAATTGCGGTGACTAAAACTTCCATTACAATGTTAAAAAGCAATGGAGACAGTGGGCAGCCTTGCCTGGTTCCTGATCTGAGTGGAAATGATTCCAATTTAACTCCATTCAATATGATATTGGCTGTGGGTTTGCTGTAGATGGTCTCTAACAGTTTAAGAAATGTCCCTTCTATACCGATTTTCTTTTTTTTTTTTTTTTATTGTTGGGGATTCATTGAGGGTACAATAAGCCAGTTACACTGATTGCAATTGTTAGGTAAAGTCCCTCTTGCAATCATGTCTTGCCCCCATAAAGTGTGACACACACTAAGGCCCCACCCTCCTCCCTCCATCCCTCTTTCTGCTTCCCCCCCCATAAACTTAATTGTCATTAATTGTCCTCATATCAAGATTCAGTACATAGGATTCATGCTTCTCCATTTTTGTGATGCTTTACTAAGAATAATGTCAATTTTCTTAAGTGTGCTGATCATGAAGGGATGCTGGATATTATCAAAAGCTTTTTCTGCATCAATTGAGAGAATCAGATGGTCTTTGTTTTTTAATTTGTTTATGTGCTGGATTACATTTATAGATTTACGTATATTGAACCAGCCTTGAGACCCTGGGATAAAACCGACTTGGTCATGATGTATAATTTGTTTGATGTGTTGCTGGATTGTGTTTGTTAGGATCTTGTTGAATATTTTTGCGACTATATTCATTCATGATATCGGTCTATAATTTTCTTTTCTTGTTGGGTCTTTGCCTGGTTTGGGGATCAGGGTGATGTTTGCTTCATAGAACGTGTTAGGTAGTCTTCCTTCTTTTTCTACCTTTTAGAACAGGTTGAGTAATATAGGTACAAATTCCTCTTTAAAAGTTTGGTAGAATTCTGACATGAAACCATCTGGTCCTGGGCTTGTCTTTTTAGGGAGATTTTGTATGATTGATGCTATTTCCGAACTTGATATGGGCCTATTCAACATTTCCACTTGATTCTGGCTAAGTCTTAGAAGGTGACGAGCTTCCAAGTATCGGTCAATTTCCTTCCGATTTTTATATTTCTGAGAATACGGTTTCTTGTAATATTCATTAAGGATACTTTGGATTTCTGAGGAGTCTGTTGTTATTTCATCTTTGTTGTTTCTGATTGATGAGATTAGAGATTTTACTCTTTTTTTCCTGATTAGATTGGCCAAAGTTTTATCTATTTTATTGACCTTTTCGAAAAACCAGCTTTTTGATTTATCGATATGTTGTATTATTCTTTTGTTTTCAATTTCATTTAATTCTGCTCTAATTTTGGTTATTTCTTTTCTTCTACTGGGTTTGGGGTTGGAATGTTCTTCCTTTTCCAGTTGCTTGAGATGTCCCATTAAGTTGTTAACTTCCTGTCTTTCTGTTCTCTTGAGGAAGGCTAGCAGTGCTATAAATTTCCCTCTTAGAACTGCCTTTGCTGTGTTCCAGAGGTTCTGATAGTTTGTGTCTTCATTGTTGTTTTATTCCAAAAAGTTGGCGATTTCTTTCTTAATCTCATCTCTGACCCAGCTATCATTCAGCATAAGGTTATTTAACTTCCATATTTTTGTATGAGTATGCAGATTCCTGTTGTTACTCAGCTCAAGTTTTATTCCATGGTGGTCTGAGAAGATGCATGGAATAATTTCAATTCCTTTAAATTTACTGAGGTTAGACTTGTGACCTAAGATGTGATCGATTTTGGAGTATGTTCCATGGGCTGATGAGAAGTATGTGTATTCAGTTTTGTTGGGATGAAATGTTCTGTAGATGTCTGCTAAATCCAAATATTGGATGGTTAGGTTTAAATCTAACATTTCTTTGCTCAGCTTCTTGTTGGAGGATTGAGCCAACACTGCCAAAGGAGTGTTGAAATCTTCGACGATTATGGAGCTCGAGGAAATCAAGTTGCTCATGTCTGTTAGAGTTTCTCTTATAAATTGAGGTGCATTCTGGTTGGGTGCATAGATATCAATAATTGAGATCTCATCATATTGAGTATTACCCTTAACAAATATGAAGTAACCATTCTTCTTCCTTACTTTTGTTGGTTTAAAGCCTATTGTATCTGCAAATAAAATTGCAACACCTGCAACACCTTTTTTCTGATTACCATTTGCCTGAAATATGGATGACCATCCTTTCACCCTGAGTCTGTATTTGTCTTTTAAGTTAAGGTGTGACTCTTGTATGCAACAGATATCTGGCCTGAATTTTTGTATCCAGTCAGCTAACCTATGCCTCTTTAGAGGACAGTTTAAGCCGTTCACATTAATGGAGAATATTAATAAGTCTGGTGAAGTTTTGAGTATCGAGTTTTTCAAAAGTCCAGTGGGCATTTTTAATCCTTTTGCCAGTGTGGAAATTGGAGTTTGATCCAAAGATTCTGAGTGAGTTTACTTTCGTGGTATAGGATTGGGTTGGTCATTATGGAGGATAGGTCTGAGAATATCCTGAAGAGCTGGTGTTGTTATGGCAAATTTCTTCAACATATGAATGTCATTAAAGTATTTAATTTCTCCATCATAAATGAAACTCAGTTTAGCTGGATACAAGATCCGGGTTGAAAGTTATTTTGCTTTAGGAGATTAAAAGTCGGTGACCACCCTCTTTTGGCTTGAAAAGTTTCATCAGAGAGATCTGCAGTCATTCTAATATTCTTTCGTTTGAAGGTAATGGTTTTCTTTCCCCTGGCAGCTTTGAGGATTTTCTCCTTCATATTAACTTTAGTGAAGTTAATTATGATATGCCTGGGGCATGTCTTATTAGGGTTGAGTTGTGCTGGGGTTCTGAAGCTGTCCGCTATCTGAATTTCAGAATCTCTAGGCATGTCTGGAAAATTCTCCTTCATAATTTCATGCAGAAGGGCCTGTGTGCCCAGTGAGGCCACTTCATCTTTTTCTGGAACTCCTATGATTCAGATATTCGCCTTCTTCGAATTATCCCAGAGCTGTCAGAGAGAATGATCCATTTTTGCTCTCCATTTCTCTTCCTCTTTCAGAGTTTGGGAGCGCTCAAAGGCTTTATCTTTGATGTCAGAAATCCTTTCTTCTGCGTGCTCCATTCTGTTGCTGAGGGATTCTACTGTATTTTTCATATCTTTGAGGGATGCTAATTCTTGCTTCAGTGTGTCTAAGTCTTTGGTGGTTTTGTCTTTAAATTCATTAAATTCTTGAGACAACTTTTGAATTTCTCCTCCAATTCCTAATTCTACTTTGTTAATCTTGTCTGCAATCCAAATTGTGAATTCGATTTCTGACATCTCAGCCAGTTGTTTATGAATAGGATCTTCAATTGCATCTGCCATATCTTTCCTTGGGGGGGGGAGGGTTCATCTATTCTGTTTATTCACATTACCAGAGTTTTTCTGCTGATTCCGCCCCATGGTTGTTTTACTCCCTTTGATTTTTTTCCCCTGGGGCTTTGTCGAGGGCCTGTACAGTGTTGTGGCCTGAGAAACTGGGGCCCTGTCTGGTGTGGTGGGGCTAAGTGGTTCTGTCTTGTTTTTAGCTGGTTTCTGTTCCACCCTAGTGAAACAGATACTCTGGATTGAAGTCTCAGCTCTGGAGAAATATCAGCAATTAAGTCACCCCACCCCCCACTGGCAAACAATTGGAAAAGAAAAATTAAACCTTCCTACCACCATGCACCCAGGGCACCACCTGATTTGTCCTCAGGTGATTGGTTCAGTTCAAAAAGTCCAAATCAATTGTCTCAGTCTGCTCCTATCTCGGGTGAGAGAGTTTAAGAGGTCTCTGGGAACTGGATCTCAGGGGTCTGGTGACTACTCTGGTGTGGCTTGCTCCAGTGCTGCATGGAGTCAGGAGGAGCCACCCAGCCAATAGATCAGTCTGGGAAGGTTGATGCCTCCTTCCCCACCTTGCACCACTGTCACACCCAGTCACTGATAGCCCTGCAGTTGGCTGACTCAGTTGCCTGTAGTAAATCGGTACTCTAGGAGTTTGCACCTGCCTGAATCATAAGGAAGTCTGCCAGCCCGCTGCGCTCTGCCTCTCTCTAGCAGGAGGAGGTGAGGCCTGACAACCTCGGGCACTTGGTGAAGGTTGGAGGGTTTTCACTCAGGTCCAGTCTCGCCCCTGATTAATGTTACTGACAGAACAGAACAGAACAACTCTGCAGTTCCCCTGCAGAAGAGAAGCTGAATTGAGTTCCAAATCAGCTTGTCTTTGCTCTTATATTGTCTATAGGCTGACGATCCCCTGAGGGCCAGGTGCGTCTTAGGTTTAGTAAAGCGGACCTCTGGGTCAGCCCCGCTCTGGGAGTTTCCACGGTTTGCAAGTTGGAGTAGCCTCAGGCAAATCCTATAGTCAGAGTCTCTGGTTGCCCACGGAGACAGGGGGTGTGATTTCAGAATATTCAGTAGTAAGCTGTATTGCTAGCAAAAGAGGGCTGCTGTTTTATGGATCAGGCAACCACTGCTCTGGTGTAGCTCCCTTCCAGCCAACCGTCCTCTCTGCGCTCCCATACCCCAGAGTCTGCACCCACCGGCTGCAGCCCAGCACTGTCTACACCCCTCAAGGAATCGCCCGAGAGTCTGGACCCCTTGGGGACAGGCCTCCAGACCTTGGAGCGAGAGCAGAGGGGAGTGCAGGGAGCCCTGGGAGCCTGGGGCTGCGGGCAGAGAACACACACAGCTTTATACAGTTTTATGCCTTGCTGTATTGTCACCAAATGACGGCTATCACACTGTGCCTCAGGGAACTGCCACTCTGGTGTGGTCCCCTCTCCGACAACCTGGGACTGGCCTCCAGACCTGAGTGTGAGTGAAGAGGAGCACTGGGAGCTCAGAATTCCAGGTAGAGACTATATACAGTTTATACAGTTTTATGCCTGGCAGGAGGATGCTGTGGCACCGTTGTAGGGGAGATAGATCCAGTTTTTAGAGGGTCTCTCCCGTGGAGTGTAGTGGGAGGACCTTTGAACTCTGCCCAATTGTTTGTGGGGCACTCTGAGCCATTCTCATGGGGGAGGGGACTCCTGTCCGCTTGGTGATGGATTTTGTACCTTTTGTTTGTATCCTTGTGGTCACAGCTCACCTAGCAGGGTTGACGTGCATTCTTCAACCTTCTCTCTTAGTGCAGCTCAAATCCACCAGGTTACTTGCTGAATTTTTTTTTTTTTTTGTAGAGACAGAGTCTCACTGTACCGCCCTCGGGTAGAGTGCCGTGGCATCACACGGCTCACAGCAACCTCTTAACTCTTGGGCTTACGCGATTCTCTTGCCTCAGCCTCCCGAGCAGCTGGGACTACAGGCGCCCGCCACAACGCCCGGCTATTTTTTGGTTGCAGTTTGGCCGGGTTTGGGTTTGAACCCGCCACCCTCGGCATATGGGGCTGGCGCCCTAACTCACTGAGCCACAGGCGCCGCCTACTTGCTGAATTTTTGTCCTTTAACTCTCCTACTGAATGGGAGCCTCTGTGGAAAGCTGGCTTCAGTCAGCCATCTTGTCTCCTCCCCGCCGGTAATGGATTTTTTAAAAAATGAATGACTTTGGATACTCATACACTATTAACTATCTTTAATAAAAACCTACATGCTCTTCAAAGTCTTCTGTTAGCTTGTTCTGCAAATTCACAACTAGCAGAAGAGGGTTTGTTGGTATATTCATTTTCTAGGGCTTCCCTAACAAAGTACCAAAATTGTGGCTTGAACAACAGAAATGTCTTGTCTTACAGTTCTGGAGACTGAATGTCTGAAGTGAAGGAGTCGTCAGGGTTAGTTCTTTCTGGTGGCTATGGGAGAGAGTCTGGTTCATGTCTCTGACCCAGCTGCTGATGGTTTGCTGTCAGTTTGGTGTGCCTTGGCTTGTAGACATATCTTGCCAGTCTTTGCCTTCATCTTCACACGGTGTTCTCCACGTGTATGTTTGCACATGGGAATGTGTGTGTGTTCAAATTTTCCTATTTTATAATAACACCAATTATATTGGATGAAGTCCACTCTCATGCCCTCATTTGGTTTACCTCTGTAAAGACCCTATCTCCAAACACTGTCACATTCTAAAGTACTGGGGATTAGAACTTCAAAACATGAATTTTAGGAGGACATGATTCACTCCATAGAAGTTGGCAAAGATAATTTCTGAACATGGATCCTGGATAGGATTATAAAATTAAAGCATTCTGTGTAATTCAAGATAGAGGTAAAATAAAGAGCTAGAATGTGCTTCATAAAAAAGCCCTGATACAACTGAATTGCAAACTCCCTAAAGAAAATGGAAATCTCTGTTAATAGCTTCTTGAGCTTCAATTTGCTGATTTAATTATGATTAGCTGTGATAATTCAATTATCTTCACATTTCCCAGCAGTCTAATTAGTGACAGAAAGCAGCAGCCAATACCAAGAAATATTCTCTGCATAGTTATGCTGTGTGTGACCACACATGCATGAGTGTGTGAGCTCACGAGTACACAAATGTGTATGTGTATATGTGTGTGTGTGTGGAGAGATAAATTTGAGAAAATATTCATCGAACAAAGTTCGAAAATACTTGTTAATGTTAGTAAGAAAACACATTGCATTCAAATGTAACCTTACCAAACTGGTTACTAAGCATTTATTTTTTTCAATATCACCTTTTTTGTGTGTGCATATTCTAAGGAGGTCTTTTGCAAATGCAATCTGTACCAAAAATTAGATTTGGGTAAACTTAAAGTGGAGTCTTTGTATTTCCACACATACTATCTTATTTTATATTTTCACTTGTTTTACATTTTAGCCTATGAGTTAGGAACATAGGATATTGTAATCTCTATTTAATTGGCAAAGAAGTAGCAAGTCCAAGACCTTATAGACCAAATAATGTCTACCATCACAGAATCTGTTCAGGAAGAAACTAAGACTATAAGTCAAGTCTCCTGCCACTTAAAGCAAACAAAAGTTTTCTGTGAGAGGCAGATGCACACAAAGGCGAACGTTGTGTCACTCTGGGAAACTGCACGATTCTGCCTAACACTACAACCTTTGGATGATCTATTGGTTTCATCTTTACTTCTTTCTTACTCTGATCTGAGTAATTAGGAGTTAGGAGAAACCTAAGCAGATGTCTTGTTGAAGATTCTGCTGAAAGGAATTTCTCCCACACCAGGATGAATTGGTTTCGTGACAACAATGCAGCTCAGTGATGAGATTTGGCGGGTTTTGCTTTCTTATGCAGTAAAAAGCCTTCCTTATTATACGAAGCTAATCTGCAGGATATAATAATCCATCATAGGTCAGGTTATAAATATTCAAAGCCAAAGTCAGTGGTTTCAACCAGCCAAGAAGAAACTTCTGAATTGTTTTGCCTAGAAATCTGATGGTACTTGTAAAATGGCATTTATGTATAATAAGGGAAGGAGATCTATGCCTTTATCAGCTGTTACTGATGAGAGCGTGACTTTATCCATAGACAACTACACTGTTTCAAGTTATATTTAAAGTTCTCTACAATGATCAGAATAACATATTCTTTGTCCAACTCTAACCTGTCTCCTGTGTTCTCATCTGCCTGCTGGACATTGCACTAAACTATCCTTCCATTGGTTAAATCGCTGCATTAAAAACTAAACTCATTATCTTCCATTTTCCCTCCAAAACCAACTTCCAATCACAAATGCATTTCTGCCAGAGCTTCCATCATTTCTTGGCACCTTTAGGCTCAGAAATGTAGTCACTTTTAATCTTAACTTCTTCCCTGGTCTCCGTCTTCAAATAATCCCTAAGTACTGGCAATTCTTTCTTTGTGGTGGCCCTTCCTGTCCACTACTCTGGGGAGGGATTCCATTCAGGCTTATGTCACCAGATTCCTCAAAGAGCACAAGAGCCTCCTACCTGCCCTCCCTGTAGGCTGAGCCTATAAGAAAAAGTCCAGACTTGTCCAATACCCATCAAAAATTACGCCACCATCACCCCCTCCATACTTTTCTCCTTGAAGAGCAGGACACATTCAGGGGCTTAACAACTCTGGATTAAGGCCCACCTAACCCCCAGCCACAGTTTAACCCCATTACTCTCTGAGACCATAGATGTGCCTTCTTTTCCATGATAAGATGAAGTGGTCTTGCAGGCTGGCACATTTTTTGTCAGCTTCCTCAAGCTCCATAAGAAGTTATCACTCCATCCATGAGCTTTTCAGATGGTTACATCTTAATTAACCTCACAGAATAGCTGTCTCCTGGCTGTTTTCCAGTAATATCACCTCAAACTTGTGGCTTTTCCATAGACTTAGCAAAATCTCAGCCTCTAGATACTGTAGTCTCTTTTGTTATTATAGCTTATTGCTGTTTATAACAAAAGATTTGACTGTAATGTAATGTGTTTGATTTCTGGTTATGATATCAATAAAACCTTTTGTAGTAATTTGGAAAATATAGAAGACAAAGGGGAAACATTTTTTAAGTCACTTAAAGCATTTTAATCTCTTCTCTTCTACATCCTTTACTACAACTTAACTACTTTCTAATGTCATTAAATTACCTAGGTAATCTTCTGGCATACAAAATATACTGTAATTTAATCAATGGTTTATTATTAGTCATTTTGTTTCTAAAATTTTGCCATTAGCAATAAACCCACAATGAACATCCTTATGAAGAAATTTTTACATGTAATTCTGAGAATGCCTACTTCAACCCAGCCTTACCAGCACTGATAATCTATTTTCCAAATGTCATAACAAGTGTATGACTAACAAAGAAAGTGGAAGCTTTCCTATTTACTGGAAAATTGTATTTATTTCTAAATTATGATATTACATAAGTTTCCCCTTTAATGAGTATTTCTTTTCTATTAATGTATAAGGGGCCCTTACAGATTAAAGATAGCAATTCTTTGTATAATAGTTTTTACCACATTTTTTAGAAGTTGTCATGTATCTTTCTGTGTTTATTATATGTTTTGACATAAAATATTTAAACTTCAAGATTCTCATGGGATTTAGCAATCAAAGGTCATCTATGACTTTTACAAAAATAACTTGAGTGGAGAGGTTGGAATGTAATCTAAGTTGCCAGAGTTGAAATGTGAATGAAAGGTAAGGACTTAAAAACCTGACATTGAAGTAAATGGAGAAAAGAAAATGAAGAATATTTAGACAGAAAAATGGAGTGTAATGAAATGAATTGGTGTTGTATATTTGTTAGTTTGCATTTTGGGTTGTGGCAAGAAGATAAAAGGATTAACTGATGGAATGAGAGTCCAAAAGAATGAGAAGTATGTAAGACTGAAAATTCAGGTAGAAAAGTCGATTTGGAAAGAGCAAGAGAGTTTCTTTCTTAGAAGTTACAGGTGCCTGAACATACAGATATGTGGAGACTGTAGGAAGACAAATGCAGACATTTATATTGTTCTTTTTTGCTTGCTGAGACCTGGATAAAAGGAAATATAGTATGAGAAATAACAAACCAATTCGTACCATTTGAGCAGCATAAGAGGTACTTTTCCTTTGAAAACATGAACAGATTTTGGTTTTCATAAACTTTTTCAAAAACATACAGGCTTCTGCCTGTAAGGTAAAGACTCATAATTAGTTGAAAAAATGCATTCTAAATACACCTAAGAAGATAACAGGGAAAAGAAAAACCTGATTGAAACAGTCAGGGATTTGAAAGAAAAGTTTTAAAAAATTATTATTTTAAAAAAGTGGAATGAATACAAAGGCATGGCTAATATCTTTTCATATTTCCAACAGAAAAAATTATTCAGATCATAATATGTAAAGTTTCATTTTTCAACAGGCAACAGTATTTCTTAAAAACATTTCACCCTGAGCACCAGACCTGAAAGACACTAGTTCTCAAGGTAACAGCAGCAGCACAATTGTATTCTGCTATAACAAATTACTATAACTATTACTATTACAGTTCTGGAGACCAGAAATCCAAAATGGTTTCACATAGGACTAAATCAAAGTGTTGGCAAAAATGTGTTCTTTCTGGAGGATATACAGGAAAATCCATTCCCCTGCCTTTTCCTGTTTCCAGTTGCTTCTCGAATCCCGTCTTGTGGTCCCCTCCCTCATCAAGTCCAGCAGTGGAGCATCTTCACATCTCTCCCTCTTTCACTTACTTGCACAAGGACCCTCATGATGACAGGGGGCTCACCAGGATAATCTTCCCATCTCTAGATCCTTGATTTAATCATTATGTGAAATGCCCCATTTGACAAATAACCTTCACAGGTTCCAGGGATTTGGACATGGGCACCTTGAGAGTCATGATTCTGCCTACCCCAGCAGTCTATGTAGCCACAGGTAACCAAAAGTCTTTGAAATCCCTTACTTGGTGATTAACTACACAGCCAGATAGGACTTCCTTCTCAATTTAAAAACAAAAGCAAAACCTAAAAACAAACAAAAAGCCTGTATTATTTATGTATAATTTACATGCTGAACTCATTTTTAATCCACATGCACTTAACATGCTAAGATGGAGAACAGCAAAAGCAAACACGGCCTTCTCTGTAGCACAACTGAGGTTGAAACCCTGTATAAAAACTTTAAGCAGACTGTGAGTCCAAAGTTGTGACCAACCATGAACTTTGAAACAACCAAACCAACCTTGTCTCATTATCAGCCCCTAATAAATATGAGGCTTCAAGGACTCTGCTTCATCTCCTGCCCACTTTCTGATTGGGTTTATCTCTTCCCAACTTACCTTTGGCGCTTACCATGTTGCCCTCTGCTGTCTGCCATAGTGAAATTACCCTTTTGTGCTGGGGTCTGACGTGGGCTCCACCTCAGTTCCCTGCTCGGCTGTGACTTTCCCCCAGGGCCCCAGGAGTTTGCCTACCTTGGATATTGAGCTGCTGAAGCCTTTCCATAGTGTTTTTCCACCTGCCTAACATTCCTTCCAGGTTTACGCTGGCAGCGTGGGAGGGAATGAGTCAAAAGTCTTCTCAGTTCTGACTATGACTTTTAGTTGAAAATGGAGTCTCATTCTGCTTATGATAGTAGCCAATTCAGAAGAATTCCAGATATAGGACAAACTCCAACTGATCATTTTGACCAAAAGGTTTTAGAAATTCTTTTACTAGCATTTTCTTTAGTTTAGTCCCTCCCACCCCATGAACTTTTATCATTGCCTATTATGTGTGTTGTACCATATCAAATAGAACGGTCCTGAAAAATGTAGAGTGGTAGAGGGGCCCAAGTGACGTTGCTTTAGGAAGTGAGAATAAAGCAGCCTTTTAAATAGCTTACCTACCACGCATGAGGGCACTTATACCTCTTCTTTTCTTAACTATAATTTTTATTTATAATTTTTTTTTACCTTTTTAAAATTTTAATAGATTTACAGGTTAAAAATAATTCATCTTAAATTTTAATTTTTGTTTTCTTTTTTGGAGACAAGCTTTCACACTGTTGCCAGGCTGGAGTGCAGTGGCACAGTCATTCTGCTGCAGCCTCAAACTGGCCACATGAGACCCTCCCACCTCCGCCCCCTGGGTAGCTGGAGCTGCAGACATGTGCCATCGTGCCTAGTTCTTGCTGTTCAACCATGAGATGTTCTCCCTCGAGTCCTGGCCTTTTCTTCACCTGAGCAGTGCTAGAATAACACAGGAGGAAGAAACACAGGAACTGAGGGCAGGCCATACAGGAAAGCCCCTAGATTGGGACAAAGGAAAAGAGCTAAACCACATGTAAAAGAGTCAAAATCTAGAGAAAAGAGCATAGAGCCAAAGCTCAGAAGGAAAGTTTACCAATTTGTCAGATTTGGTGGGTAAACATAAGACTAAAAATGGGATTCAGAACAGCAGTAATAATAAGTAAAATTCATGGGTTTTTATCAAGTACTGAGCTAAATATTTTACATGCATTATTTCAAGTAATCTCCTTGAGAACATAACAAATATATGACCGGGTGCAGTGGCTCACACCTGTAATCCCAGCACTTAGGGAGGCCGAGACAGGTGGATTTCCTGAGATGAGGAGTTGGAGACCAGCCTGACCAAGAGCAAGACCCCCATCTCTACTAAAAAGAGAAAAACTTGAAGCAGGAGGATTGTTTGAGCCCAGGAGTTTGAGGTTGCTGTGAACTATGATGACGCCATGGTACTCTATCCAGGGTGACAAGTGAGACTCTGTCTAAAAAAAAAAAAAAAAAGAATGCAACAGATATGAAAGTTATAGTATTATCCCCATTTTATGGGTGAGAAACCTGACACATAGATTTAAGACACAGAGTTAGGTAGGTGCCAAAGCTTGAATTTGGAATGAGGATTCAAAGTCAGTTCTATTGAATTAATGAACATGAGCTGCTAACCTCACATGACCCTCTCAGGAGGGGACAGAGAGGAGTGCAGGTAGCATAGGGCAGGAAGGAAATACCAGCTCCAAGTTTTCCATCATAAATGTACATAGTTATATGATGCACAGGTAGGGTGGTTCAATTTAAAGGCTCCAGGTAATGCTGGTTTATTTGAAAATTCTCTACCAAAATGCAGATACTCATGGGATTATCAAAGTTCTAATCAATTATCAGTTAATAGCTTAGCAACAATGAGACAGTTAATTTTCACAGTTCTGATACGAATAAGACACTTAGAATATTTCTCAAAAGTGTTCATAGAAAAGAAACTAGGATATTTCAGGGAATGTCCAATCACTGGACTAATGGACTCATATTAGCAGCTTTGTTATATTTAATTTGCCAGTTCCTCCATGGACCTAATTAGGTATTTGTTAAACACAAAGGAAAGAGGAATGCCAGAAGGGAGAGAAACTTGAGAAATGAGAGTACTTATATTCAAACAATAGAAGGATAGGTTAGGGACCCCATCTTTAAGAAACTGGACATTGTTACAGACTTTGAAGAAAGCAGTGATATGAATTCATGGGAGAACAGTGGGAGCAAATCAGCAAAGTTACGTAAAGAAGGATCTAAAGCCTAAGATCTAACACCTAAGATCTAACACCTAAGATCTAAGGATCTATGTGTTAGATTGGCTTTGCCCTAATGAACAAGTGTCAGTCAAGAGCTCTGAGAGGTGTCCCATTTCATCATTGTGAACGAAGGCTGGGTTGTGGGTTTAGACTGACCCATTCTAGGTTCTTAATCTGGGTCTGGTGCACTGACAAGTGAAAGAGAAAGTGAGGCAGAAGAGTAACTAATTCCGGTTGCTGAGTTTCAACTGCCATTGTTTGCAGAAGGGATCAGGCGTGCATATGAACGTCAGGAAGAGGAGATGGCTTGTTTGACCATGGTATGCTCCATCCATCCTGGCATGGTCACGATAGAGATCAGGATCTCCAGCGCCATTCTCCTAACACAAAGGACTGCTCCCTTATCTGAGTTCCATCCACACAACCACACGATCTGTCCTGCCAGATGGAGTACATTTTTCACATAATGCACTTGGCAGTAAAAGAAAATCTATTTTAAGCTGACTGTTCATTTTTCGCGACTTGCATTACAAAAGCACTGGTATAGCCCAATTTATTTATAAGTTGTCTTAAAACATTTTAAAACACAATGAAGCTTTTGGGCTAAATGTTGACTCCTGGGAGTTGAGTTCCTGTATGGGAGAGTGAAATCTGGTCGCTTTATACCTATCTTTAAAATGTATAAAACAGGCAGGATTCAGGTTGAAGTATAACAGACTTAGTGGGGTCCTAACCCATGAAATGGAAAGACCACACAACAGAAGGATTGGAACTTATTAGTGGGAATGGATGAACCACTCTGTGGTTTAGCCTGAAATGCCTGGGATTACTTTTCAAATGTTTTAAATTTGATAATATATATACACATACATAGGCACACACACATCTATTAAAAAGCAAATATGTTTGCCAAATTTTTCGCCATCTCCATTCTCCAACCCATATGGATTTTAAGCATTTACAATCCACGTGTCTCTGATGTGTTCACACAAAGCCCTCCAAGGACTGACTCATAAAAGATTGTCCTCTGAGGAAATTTCTACACAGAGTTTTTCTCTAAAATTTGCCACATCTTCCTCAAGATTTTGCTCTAACTCTTTGCCCCAGCTTTTCTCTGAGTAATGGTGGAGTAATGTGGTGGGTCATGCCTGTAATCCTAGCACTCTAGGAGGCCAAGAAGAGTGGATCACTTGAACCTGGAAGTTCAAGACCAGCCTGAGCAAAAACAAGACCCTGTCTTTACTAAAAATAGAAAAATTAGCTGGGTGTTGTAGCAGGCACCTATGGTCCCAGCTACTGGGGAGGCTGACAGCTTGAGCCCAAGGGTTTGAGGTTGCCGTGATCTATGATGCCACAGCACTCTACCCAGAGTGACAGAGTGAGACTCTGTCTCAAAAAGAAAAAAGAAAGAAAGAAAGAAAAAGTGGAGTAAACAAGAGGTGGGCTTTGAAGTAAAACACTCATTCACTCCTAATTCTCTACTTTAAGCAGAGTGATTTGGGGCAAGCCATATAACCTCACTTTTGGTTTCTTTTTCTCATTCTGGAAAGAGAGTAAAGAATGGAAGTTCTCTCTAGTGACTCTAGGTCTAGGACACAAATACCCCACACACACAGTTCAAAATCAAGGAGTTCCAAGTGGGCCAGCTGCTGTCCTCATTTGCTTTTAACCCAAAGCTTCCTTTTCTCAAACGTAGAAAATTATTAAAGGAACCAAAATAAGTTAGGAGCCTGATATTCTTGTTAAGGCGGCACTTATCTCTGGTTAATGGGAGAACCAGCAAGATGAAGCCGGTTACTGGGGCTCCAGGAGAGGACATATAACTTAACCTTCTAACTCCTCCATCTGTATCTCAAACTGTTAGAATTAAAGAGCTCTAAGGAAGATGTGTCAGAGCCAGGAGGTAGGAAATAAATACTAAAACAATGACATTCGTTACTTGGCTGCATTAAGGAACTTCCCCCCTATAAGGCAGGTACACACCAAAAAGGCAGAATGAAAACCCCCCTCTGCTCCTCAGTTATTTCAGTATGCGCTCCTCCATGATTTCAAGCATGCCAAGGAAAACAAGGCTGTAATACACTTTTAGGGCAGTCCTGAAGTCACAAAAACAACAAACACCCAAGAGAGGAAAAATGCAGATGAGGGAAGAGAAATGGTTAAGCTTTAATTGCCCTTTTCTGCTATCTTCTCCAATTACCCTCCAGCCAGTAGCCACCTGGATTCAGTAGGGGAATCAGAGGAGAAAAGTGCAAGAACATAGAGCCAAGGTCTCCTACAAATGCCTGGCCACTAGGCTCTGTACAGCCCAGGGCTGCAGCAATTGTTTCATCTGTCTTGCAGATTTCATTGTAAAATGGTGCATACACACACACACCCCCCCCCCCACACTACACACACACATACAAGCAAGCACTCATAGAAAAGGGCTTCTGAATGTGTGCCTCTCCCTGGCTTCTGTCTGTTTCTCAAGGAAACCTCAGGGAAGAGAGATGAGGCATAGTGGTGGCCAGGAAGAAATTTCTTGGGGCCACTGGGTCCCCTTTCCTGTTTAAACCAAGGAAGTTCTGCTTTTATCAACCTTAGGTATTTTCCTAAAATTGTATTCAAAGAAAAGATGCAGCTAATAATAAAACTAATGTTTTAAGGAAATACTCTAGGACTCGTGTGGGCTGACAGCAGCAATGCTTCTGAACACTGGTTTCCCTGGTGGGGACATGCCAGGAAACGACCTCACAGGAATTGCTGCTGCCAGAAACCACTGCTACAGCAAAGGCCACAGAGGGCCTGGAGCAGAGGCGGAGGCGGTCCACCTGCCATCAGCAGTTAGGAGGGCAGTGGCTGCCCCCGCAGGATCCACAGGCAGGCCAAGCCTGAGAGGCAGAGTTACAGACGACGGCAGCAATGGAAAGATTTCTGTCTGTCTGCAAAGAGTTGAGGGTGACCCTCCCAGAGGGTAGGGACCAGAACTCAATTACTCACCACCCTCTGCTTCTATGACTGATTTCTGCATTCATTTCTGATTTTAATTGATTATAAACTAACCAGAAATCCCAAAGGGGCCCTCAGTCTCTGCTGAGGTAGCTGTTTAGTTGGGGCACAGTCAAAATCTGAGTATTTTGTGGCTGAAATGTATAGCGAATGACCCAGGTCTGGCCGGCTGTGTGACGCATACCAGCATACATTGGATGACTCATAGAAGTCAGGGATGGAAAAGACCTATTAGGTCATTTTTTCCATCCTCCAGCCATTGCAGGTTTACTCCCTGCCAAGGTAGGATTATATTCAAATATTTAGTCCAGTCTAGTTTGAACCGATTCAAATAACGGGGCTCCCACAACCTCCCCAGGGATCTTAATTCCACAGGATCATTGATCTCAATCTTCAGAAAATGTTTCTGATGTTCACTTTAAATTTTCCTTTGCTCAATTTCATCCCATTAATCCTACTTATTACCCCTCAGGCCATCCTAAATAATATCCCTTCTCCTTTCATGTTGACATTCCTCCAACACTGGTAGGGAGGAGACAGGGGAATACAAAAATGTCTTCTTGGCTTGGCTCATGATCTTACGTATAAAATGAAGAAAAGAAATGTTCTGAATAATAGCTTTAAATGTTGGGGAGACTATGAATATCAGATGAGAAAGGGTTTTCCAGATTGCCTAAGAATAGTTCAGACAATCAATGGCAGGTGTTTCTGAGTTCAGCTTTACATTCTTAATATTCTGAGTCAGAGAGTAGCAAAGATGAAATGCCACATAATCCGCCATACTGCCACCTAAGATGGATAATGGACTATGTCCTCACAGCCTTTGGGGGAGATAATTCTATATAATCCCCTGATTATTTTTCCCTAGAGAGCAGGGATCACTTCAAATAGCACAAAACCACATTAGTTAAACTCACAGTGAGTAATGTCCCTTCTTGGGGCCTTAGGCAGACCAGACCTGAGAGCCTGTAAAAGTCAGCCAACACCAGAGTGTGAGGCCTTGGGGTGAGAGCCAGGGCACAATATCCCTTCAAGTGTTTTGGGGGTGCTAGGACACTTACTAAAACTACCAATTATTAGGACTCATCTCAGAGCAATTCATCTATGGCCAAAGCCTAGAAACTGCATTTTTAGCAAGTTTGCCAACATTTTAAAAGTCTGGTCCATGAGGTGACTCTAATTCAATACTATTTGGGAAAACCTTGAGCTAAACTGGATTAACTAAACTAGAGCCCAAAGAGCAATAATTTGGCTGGCAATGGGACAGAAATCAGGAATCAGGGATGAAGTAGACTCAAGAGTGAGAATAGAACAAGGAGAATGTGAAGTTATTGTTAGAAATTTAAAAATGCCGTTTCCACGGCCTGGGCTTGCTGGCTATCAGAAGTGTGGCCGGTGTGTGGATGTGCAGTCAGATTGAAAAGATAAAATATTAGAGTTTGGGACTACCAAGGAAACCAGGAGTTGAGAAGCCAGGACCTAAAGAGAAGAAAGACACAGGAGAATGACACTCTGCAGTTTTTCTGCTGGAGATAGTTGCTGGATACTAACACTACCCTGAACCAGTGGCTAAATAGCTAAGTAGAAAAAAAGGTAATAAAAGCAGTGTTTTCTAGAGTGACTTGGTAAAAACAAGACAAAAATTATACTTTCAGATTTAACAAGACACAACAGCTTTAGCAAATACCCCAGGCTTTCAATTGTAATTTTTAGAACGCTGTCTATTCTAGCTTTACAAAAATTTCAACCCAGCCAACTACAAGTCAGCTTACTCACTGATTGTAGGAAGGTGCTCTACCACATTTAACACATCCCACACCTGATCGGAAGTTGACAGGCATATGGAAACAGTATAAAGAGAAACATATAAAATAAAAACATCTATGACCCAGTTTTTGAAGTTATCAAACACAGATAAGATTGAGAATTTCAACTGAGACTCAAACCTAGAAAAAAATACATATGTATATATCCAAATATAAATCCTACCATTGAAAAATGCAATAATTAAAGTCTCAACATGTGAGTTTAAAAGCTGATTTGACTTAGCAGAGGAGAAAAGAAATGCCTGGAAGGTATCTTCAGTAGAAAGTAAAATATGCAGGTAGAAGCAGGAAAACAGAAAGGATAGGAAATACGATAGAAAAGAGCATAAGAAACATGGGGCATGGTAAAGAGGTCTAAAAATTTGATTATCATCAGAGTGGTCATTAATAAAAAGTCAGAAAAACAACAGACACTGGCATGGATGCACAGGGGAAGGAATGCTCATACACCGTTAGTGGGACTGCAAATTAGTAAAGCCTCTATGGAAAATAAGCAGAGGTTGGAGATACCTCCAACCAAATATGGAGGTTCCTCAAAGAACTAAAAGTAGACCTACCATGTGATCCAGCAGTCCTGCTACTGAGTATTAACCCAAAGGAAAAGCAGTCATTTTATCAAAAGACATTTGCATTTTAAGTGTTTATTGCAACAAAATTCACAATTGCAATATTGTGGAATTAACCAAGTGCCTTATCAGTTCATGAGGGGACACTCATGAACTACACATACAGTGAACTACCACTCTGTCAGGAAGATGATTTAATCCTCTTGCAACAATTTGGACAGAACTGGACACCATTCACCTAAGTGAAGTATTTAAATAATGGAAAAACAAACACCACATGTATTCACTATTAAATCTGAACTACCCAATAATCAGCATTCAGATTCACAAAGGAAAGTAAAACTCAATGAGAAATCAAGCAGATAGGAGGAAAAGGGGATGGATGAAATCATGTCTAACAGGTACACTGAATACCATCTGGGGTGAGAGGCAACTTGTAACTCTGCATTACCATTACAAAAAAAATCCATGTAACCAAAAATACTTGTACCTCCATAATAGTCTGAAATTATTAAAAAAAACTGAGAGAAGAAAAATCTACAATTACAGTTGTAGACGTTAGAAAAACTCTTACAATGGTAATAGAACAGGATAACTTGAGCAGTTTTCAAAGTGCTTTTAAATTGAAATGATTGGGTGGGTTAATCATACCTTCTATCCATGTATCACAAATAATAAAGGCAAAAAAACAGTGGCACAATATTTTTAACGTGAAGAAAGAAAACAAATCTGTCAAGCTAATATTCTTTATCAAATAAAAAGATTCTTCAAAATGAAGGCAAAATGAATCATTCTCAGAAAAAGTGAGAATGTTTCATGACCAAACCTATGCTACAAGAAATGCCAGAGCCAGGTTTTTAGACTGAAAAGAAACAATACCAGAGGGAAAACTGGATTTTCAAGAACAAATTAAGAGATTTAGAAGAAAAAAACTGGAGGACTTTCTTTTCCTTCATTTCCTTAAAAGTGCTTATGATGATACAAGAGGTATCTGCAGCTGCCGCTCAGTTTTACTGTTAACCTAAAACTGCTTTAAAAAATAAAGTCTATTAAGAAAAAAAAATATTTTTTTTGTTTTGCACGTGCATATGGCTGTTGAAAATCAAAACTTGGATCTAGGGGGAGGAGCTGAAGCCGGCGGTTGGCCGCGCGGCCGCTGCCCTCGGGAACGTGCCGCCGAGCCGCCATCATGCCGGGACACTTACAGGGTGGCTTCGGCTGCGTGGTCTCCAACCGATTCGACCAGTTATTTGACGACGAATCCGACCCCTTCGAGGTGCTGCAGGCAGCGGAGAACAAGAAAAAAGAAGCCGGTGGGGGCGGTGGTGGAGGCCCCGGGACCAAGAGCGCAACCCAGGCCGCGGCCCAGACCAGCTCCGGCGCGGCGGGCAAACGGCTGCGGGAGGAGTCGCAGAGGGACGAGACGCCGCCGCCGCCGCCGCCCGGCGACGCGAGAGAGACGCCGCCGCCCGCGCTGCCCGCGAAAGAAAGGCTGAGGCTCGTCGGAAGGAGACCTGACCCACAGCTTCAGGGGGAAGGGAAATTTACTGAGAGAAGACCAGACCGGCGACCACCTCGTGAAGGAAGATGTGAAAAGCCACTTGAAGAAAAGGGGGAAGGAGGCGAATTTTCAGTTGCGAGACCGACTGTCAACCGGCCTGTCCGAGGCTGTGGTGGCCCTGGGAGAGGTCGAGCTGGCCGCGGACGTGGACCAGGCCGAGGAGATGGGTTTGATTCCCGGGACAAACGTGAGTTTGACAGGCACAGTGGAAGCTACAGGTCTGGCCTGAAGCCTGAGGACAAGCGTGGAGGGAGCGGATCTCACAACTGGGGGACCATCAAAGATGAATTAACTGACTTGGATCAATCAAATGTGACTGAGGAAACCCCTGAAGGTGAAGAGCACCCAGTGGCAGACACTGAGAACAAGGAGAACGAAGTCGAAGAGGAAAAGGAAGAGGGTCCAAAAGAGATGACTTTGGATGAATGGAAGGCTATTCAAATTAAGGACCGGGCAAAAGTAGAATTTACTCTCCGAAAACCAAATGAAGGTGCTGATGGGCAGTGGAAGAAGGGATTTGTGCTTCATAAATCAAAGAGTGAAGAGGCTCATGCTGAAGAGTCGGTTATGGACCGTCATTTCCGGAAGCCAGCGAATGATATAACGTCTCAGCTGGAAATCAATTTTGGAGACCTTAGCCGCCCAGGATGGGGTGGCAGAGGAGGAAGAGGTGGGCGTGGGCATGGTGGACGTCCCACTGACAAGTCAAGAGCTTCTGCTCCAGATGTGGATGACCCAGAGGCATTCCCAGCTCTGGCTTAACTGGATGTCATAAAACAACCCTGGTTCCTTGGTGGACCCTTATATTCAAAGCTTTTGTATACTTAAGGATTCCAAACAGAAACTTTAAAAAAAAAAAAAAAAGACTGTCATTCTTACCATTCACACCTAAAGACTGAATTTTATCTGTTTTGAAAATGAAGTTCTCTCACTACACAGAAATAACAAATATGATAGTTTTTAGAAATGCATAGGTAGCCGAGATGTTTTCATAATTTTCAGAGATTATATATTCATGAATACTTTTGTATTGCTGCTTGCAAATATGCATTACCAAACTTGAATAGAGGTGTGAACAGTGTGTACCAGTTTAAAGCTTTCACTTCATTTGTGTTTTTAAATTAAGGATTTAGATGTTCACCCAATTATAAACTGGTTTTAAATATTGGACATTTCAGTTTTAATACCTGCTTTGCGTTTTCACACATGTTCAACTGGGACATGTAAACTTTAATTTGTCCGATTTTATGCTGTGTGAAATACTTTATTTAAAAAATAAAAAATTAAATTAAAAGTGTGTGATTTTCTAGGATATTTATAATGTATGTAGATGTAATACATATAACAAAGAGCAAAGTTAATGGAGGAAGTAAATTGACCCATATGTTTATAAGATTTTTATTATTTTACATAAAGTGGTAAAAAATTAACTTGAAGTATACTGTGAAAAGTTTCTATGCCATAACACCCAGAATGAATTTAAAAGTAATAATACAAAGGGATTGGCCAGAAGCCAATAGTGAAATTGTGAAAAATGTTAAAATGATAATAATCATTAGGAAAAGGAAATTAGGATCAGAAGAAAAATTCAAGGAAATAATCAGAAACAAAATGATAACCTAAAAACAATTATATCAATTTCATTAAATACTGGTGAACTAAAAATGCCAGTTAAAAGATACAGAGCACTAAGAAAGATTTAAAAATATCAAGAGACATGACAATTGTAAATATTTATGTACTTACAAATCATCCTCAAAAATCTTAACAGAATTAAAGAAATAATTCCAGAGTCATATCAGTAATTGATTAAACAACTAAACATAAAATTATCAGTAGATTATATATAGAGGATCTGAATAATACAACCACTTGAAATTGGCATTTATAAAACACTACATTTAACAACTTCAAAAATACATTGCTTTTGTTTGCAGTTTCACAAAAGCCATATTAGAAATAAAACTATAAAAATCTAATAGAAGCAAAGTAAACCTAAAGTAAGTAGAAGAAAAAAATAAAGATAATAGTGGAAATCAATGAAATATTAAAAGACAAATACTTAAAAATTAACAAAGCCAAAAGTTGTTTATTTAAAACTATTTTTATTATAAATTCTTAGCCAAACATAAAGAAAAAAATCAGTAATATTAGGAATGAGGGAGATCCTATAGATATTAAAAGAATAATGAGAATATTATAAATTTTGTACCAACAAAGTTGACAACTTAGATGAAATTTATTATATACAAAACTATAAACTTATTCCATATACAAATTACATACAGCTATATATAATATGTGTTTGGGTTTTTTGTTTGTTTTTTAGAGACAGAGTCTCACTTTGTGTGTCACAGCTCACAGCAACCTCTCAGCTCTTGGGCATAGGCAATTATCTTGCCTCAGCCTCCCAAGTACCTGGGACTACGCCAGGCTATTTTTTGTTACAGTTTGGCCTGGGGCCAGGTTTGAACCTACCACCCTGTATATATAGGGCTGGCGCCCTCTTATGTTACTCATAATAAGCCCCTTTCAACCACACCAGAGTATGAAGTAATTTCTAGAGGAAGAGGACTGGTTGCTAGAGAAGCCAATTATGTGACTGGAGGGTTGGAACATTTAGCCCACCTCTTACTTCCCAGGAAGATGAGAGGGGCTGGAGATTCACTGAATCACCAGTAGCCAAAGATTTAATCAGTCATGTTTACATAGTGGAACCTCCACAGAAACCCTAAACAACAGAGTTTGGAGAGTTTGTGGGTTGAGGAGCACATCAAAGTTTTAGGAGGCTGGTACATCTGAGAGGATATGGAACTATCACACCTGTCTCCCCATACCTTGCCCTATGCATTTCTTTCATTTAGCTGTTGATGAATTGCACCTTTTATAATAAACCAATAATAGTAAGTTATGTGCCTCCTTGAGTCCTATGGGATTGGCAGTCTTGTGGGACGGAACCCTCACTGGGAGGTCTGTATTAATTTCAGGTAGTTAGTGTCAGAATTAAATTGCCAGATTCACAGTTGGAGTCCACAGAGAACTGGAAAATTTCTTGGTGTGGAAACTCATAAATTTGTTATCAGAAGTGTTGTGAGTGTAAAGAAACTTTTTTTTGTTTGTGTGTGCACATGTACCCATGCATACTGATAGTGAGCAACCAGAAAATAAAATTAAAAAGCAGTACCATTTAAAATAATGCAAAAAAACATAAAATACTTAGGCATAACTCTTAAAAAAGATATGTATGAAAGATACCCTTACTGAAAACTACAAAACATTGCTAATAGAAATTAAAGACATACATAAATGGAGAGATATACCATGTTCATAGAATGACACTGAATATTGGGAAATTAACAATTCTCAAATTTATCTACAGATATAATGCAATATTATCAAAGTTTTCATACTTGTTTAATAGAAATTGACAAGCTGATGCTAAAATTTATATGCAAAGGGCTTAGCATAGCCAAAGCAATATTGAAAAAGAATAAATTTGAAGTATTCATGCCACCTCATTTCAGAATTACTACAAGTTTGTATTATGCAAAACTGTGATAGTGGGAAAGCAATAGATACATACATCAAAGGTGCTGAATGGAAAGTCCAGAAATATATTTACAGGTATATGGTCAATTGATTTCAACAAAGATGCTAAGGTAATTCAATGTGGGAAGACTGAAACTGAAAATCCATATGCAAAAGCACTCTTCACCAAGCCAACACTCAAGTCCCATAAATCTCTACAAGAACACACAGGAGGAAATAATTACAATCTTGATAGAGACGAAAATTTCATAGGACAAAAAATAAATACCAATCATAAAAGAAAAAAATTAAAATTTAAACAAGGTACTTCTACCCACCCACTATAATTATTAAACTTAAAAAGAATCGACAATACCACCTTTGGGCAAAGATTTGAAACAACTAGATGTTTTAATGTATTGGGTGGGGGAGGGGAACATGTAAAATAATAAAAACACTTTGAAAATAATTTGACAATTTCTTATGAAGTTAAATATTCACTTGTATATATATTTCAATACATTTCAATATTTACCCAAAAGAGATGAAATATATGTCCACATCAGTATACACTTAGGTCTATGAATTTATACATCATGAATTTATCTGTAATATTTGAAAACTAGAAACAAGTCAAACGTTCAAAAAAAGGTACTGGATACCATACTTTGTAGTATATTCATACAATAGAATACTACCCCAAAATAAAAAGACCTTAATTATTGATGTGACCATAACATGAACGAAGCTCAAAAACTTGCTATGAAAAATAAGTCTGGATATAAAAGAGAACATACAAAACACATGATTGCGTTCGTAAGAAATTGTAGAATGGGGGGAAATCTAATCTAAAATTAGTATCTAAATGGGATCAATTCTCATCGGGGGGCAGGGACTGCCAATGTTAACTGAAGAGGAACCAGAGGAAATTTTGAGGAAATAGAAGAGCTTCAGATCTTAACTGAGTTTGTAGTTATATTACCTCAAACTACAAGTTGAGTATCTGTAGTTCTTGGGAATAGAAGTGTTTCATATTTTGAACTTTTTCAGATTTTGGAATATTTGCATATACCTACTGAGATATTTGGAGAATAGGACCCAAGTCTAAACACAAAATTCATTTATTTTTCATATACATTTATGGATATAGCCTGAAGGTAATTTTATACAATATTATTAATAATTTTAGGCCGGATGCAGTGGCTCACCCCTGTAATCCTAGCACCCTGGGAGGCCAAGGCAGGTGGATTGCCTTCTCATGACTCAGCAAGGGGAGGGAGATTTGACCTGAGTGGAAATGTTGGGAAATTAAGAAAAAATACCAGAAAATACAAGAAGAAGCAAAGAAAGACAGGAAATTAAAAAAACAAAATCAGAAAAGACAAGGAGAGGCAAAGAAAGACAGAGGGAGGATGGCATCAGGAGGACTGATGGAGCTGATAGTTGCAGGCAGCACCTGAACCATGGAAACAACTTTATTTATACAATATCTTAACAAGGTTGCATAAATCTTAACACATGAGGTAGAGATCATGAAGAACTTGCCAATAACAAGGAAAGTATGCATAGGCCACATGACTTCTGGAAGGTGGAAAGAATGTTGTTAAAGGAGGAGAAGTGGTTGGGGATCACTCCCTGAGCAATTCCCAGGCTGTGGAGGCCCTGCCGGCCACAGCTCACTCCCCAGGTTCAAGACCAGCTTGCACAAGAGCAAGAAAATAGCCAGGCATTATGATGGGCATCTGTAGTCCCAGCTACTTGGGAGGCTGAGACAAGATAATCACTTGAGCCCTAGGGTTTGAGGTTGCTGTGAGTTGTGACGCCATGGCACTCTACCAAGGGGGACAAATGAGACTCTATGTGAAAAAAAAATTTTGTTTTTTGCAATAAAACAAAGTTTGTGTGCTTTGATAATAAGAAAACAAAAATATCACTATCTCAGCCATCCATCTGGATACTTGTGGTTGTCTGCAATCTCTATCATTCCTGATTGTATTTTTGTGCTACTGATAAGCAGTCATTTTCTTATATTTCTTTGTTCTTTGCCCATGCATACTTAACAGTAAAAATATATGATATCATTAATTCACTGAAAAAATAATGTGTTCAGGGTAACTAAGCGACATTAGTAGCATCATAAGATTTTTTTCCTGATTCTAGCTGGTCTCTCAAATCAGTTAAATGGTTTGTCTTTTCTTCCCCCACATTCTCTCCTAGCCTACTGATTACCAAGACTTTATGTATTGCCAAGACTGAACACTTCAGTGCCAGACATTGTTCTAGGCACCAGATAAATGTAGTGAACAAAACATACAAAACTCCCTACTTTGTGGAGCTTACCATTAATTGTCAGAAAAGAGAAATTTCCTATAGATTACTCAGTTCAAGAAAATAGCAGTGTACCTTTTCATTATTAGCTTATGGATTCATTTTTGTAGGCATCCTCATGTGGCAATTTATGAAACTCCTCTACTGTGAACAATGCAGACTTATCAAATAAGATACTGTTTATGAATAATTATTATTCATGCTCTGAATGAATTGCTTCAATTTTCTCAGTCAAACTGGGACAGACTGACATAAAGACAGAAAAATTCAGGTGACAAGAGTGTGTCCTGCTGCCTTTCTAAGTGATCTTGTACAAACCACACAGCCTCCCTCTGCTCTTCATTCCAGAAGACCAACTAGGTACCCAAAGAGAACACCATTCTATAATAAATTCCCTTCTGAGGGGGGAAGAGACAAGATGGCTGACTGAAGCCAGCTTTCCACAGAGGCTCCCGTCCAGTAGGAGGGTTAAAGGACAAAAATTCAGCACGTAACCTGGTGGATTTGAGCTGCACTAAGAGAGAAGGTTGAAGAACGTACATCAACCCCGCTGAGGTGAGCTGTGACCACAAGGATACAAACAAAAGGTACAAAATCCATCACCAAGCAGACAGGAATACCTTCCCCCATAAGAATGGCTCAGAGTGCCCCACAAACAATCGGGCAGAGTTCAAAGGTCCTCCCACTACACTCCACAGGAGAGACCCTCTAAAAACTGGACCTACCTTCCCTACTAGGGTGCCATGGCGTCCTCCTGCCAGGCATAAAACAGTATAAACTGTATATAGTCGCTACCTGGAATTCTGAGCTCCCAGAGCTCCCCTTCACTCACACTGAGGTCTGGAGGCCAGTCCCGGTCGGTGGAGAGGAGACCGCATAGGAGTGGCAGTTCCCTGAGGCACAGTGCGACAGCCGTCTTTTGGTGACAATACAGCCAGGCATAAAACTGTGTAAAGCTGTGTGTGTTCTCTGCCCACAACCCCAGGCTCCCAGCACTCCCCACGCTCCCCTCTGCTCTCGCTCCAAGATCTGAAGGCCTGACCCCCAGGGGTCCAGACACTTGGGCGATTGCTTGAGGGGTGTAGACAGTGCTGGGCTGCAGCCAGTCAGTGCAGACTCTGGGGTACGGAAGCGGAGAGAGGACGGTTGGCTGGAAGGGAGCTACACCACAGCAGCAGTTGCCTGAGCCATAAAACAGCAGCCCTCTTTTGCTAGCAATATGGCTCACTACCGAATATTCTGAAGCCACACCCCCTGTCTCCCAGGGCAACCAGAGACTCTGAGTATAGGATTTGCCTGAGCTACTCCAACTTGCAAACTGGGGAAACTCCCAGGGTGGGGCTGACCCAGAGGTCCGCTTTACTAAACCTAAGACGCACCTGGACCTCAGGGGATCGTCAGCCTATAGACAATACAAGAGCAAAGACAAGCTGATTTGGAACTCAATTCAGCTTCTCTTCTGCAGGGGAACCTCAGAGTTGTTCTGTTCTGTTCTGTCAGTAACATTAATCAGGGGCGAGACTGGACCTGAGTGAAAACCCCCCAACCTTCACCAAGCACCCAAGGTTGTCAGGCCTCACCTCCTCCTGCTGGAGAGAGGTAGAGCGCAGCAGCCTGGCAGACTTCCTTGTGATTCAGGCAGGTGCAAACTCCTAGAGTACCGATTCACTACAGGCAACTGGGTCAGCCAACTGCAGGGCTATCAGTGACTGGGTGTGACAGTGGTGCAAGGTGGGGAAGGAGGCATCAATCTTCCCACACTGATCTATTGGCTGGGTGGCTCCTCCTGACTCCATGCAGCACTGGAGCAAGCCATACCAGAGTAGTCACCAGACCCCTGTGATCCAGTTCCCAGAGACCTCTTAAACTCTCTCACCCGAGACAGGAGCAGACTGAGACAATTGATTTGGACTTTTTGAACTGAACCAATCACCTGAGGACAAATCAGGTGGTGCCCTAGGTGCACGGTGGTAGGAAGGTTTAATTTTTCTTTTCCAATTGTTTGCCGGTGGGGGGTGGGGTGACTTAATAGCTGATACTTCTCCAGAGCTGAGACTTCAATCCAGAGTATCTGTTTCACTAGGGTGGAACAGAAACCAGCTGAAAACAAGACAGAACCACTTAGCCCCACCACACCAGACAGGGCCCCAGTTTCTCAGGCCACAACACTGTACAGGCCCTCGACAAAGCCCCAGGGGAAAAAATCAAAGGGAGTAAAACAACCATGGGGCGGAATCAGCAGAAAAACTCTGGTAATGTGAATAAACAGAATAGATGAAACCTCCCCCCCCCCCAAGGAAAGATATGGCAGATGCAATTGAAGATCCTATTCATAAACGACTGGCTGAGATGTCAGAAATAGAATTCACAATTTGGATTGCAGACAAGATTAACAAAGTGGAATTAGGAATTCGAGGAGAAATTCAAAAGTTGTGTCAAGAATTTAAAGACAAAACCACCAAAGACTTAGACACACTGAAGCAAGAATTTGCAGCCCTCAAAGATATGAAAAATACAGTAGAATCCTCAGCAACAGAATGGAGCAAGCAGAAGAAAGGATTTCTGACATCAAAGATAAAGCCTTTGAATGCTCCCAAACTCTCAAAGAGGAAGAGAAATGGAGAGCAAAAATGGATCATTCTCTCTGAGAGCTCTGGGATAATTCAAAGAAGGTGAATATCCGAATCATAGGAGTTCCAGAAAAAGATGAAGTGGCCTCGCTTGGCACAGAGGCCCTTCTGCATGAAATTATGAAGGAGAATTTTCCAGACATGCCTAGAGATTCTGAAATTCAGATAGCAGACAGCTTCAGAAACCTAGCACGACTCAGCCCCAATAAGACATCCCCCAGGTATATCATAATTAACTTCACTAAAGTTAATATGAAGGAGAAAATCCTCAAAGCTGCCAGGAGAAAGAAAACCATTACCTTCAAAGGGTAGAATGACTGCAGACCTCTCTGCTGAAACTTTTCAAGCCAGAAGAGGGTGGTCACCAACTTTTAATCTCCTAAAGCAAAATAACTTTTAACCCCGGATCCTGTATCCAGCTAAACTGAGTTTCATTTATGATGGAGAAATTAAATACTTTAATGACATTCATATGTTGAAGAAATTTGCCATAACAAAACCAGCTCTTCAGGATATTCTCAGACCTATCCTCCATAATGACCAACCCAATCCTATACCACAAAAGTAAACTCACTCAGAAACTTTGGATCAAACTCCAATTTCCACACTGGCGAAAGGATTAAAAATGCCCACTGGACTTTTGAAAAACTCAATACCCAAAACTTCACCAGACTTATCAATATTCTCCATTAATGTGAATAGCTTAAACTGTCCTCTAAAGAGGCATAGGTTAGCTGACTGGATACAAAAACTCAGGCCAGATATCTGTTGCATTCAAGAGTCACACCTTAACTTAAAAGACAAATACAGACTCAGGGTGAAAGGATGGTCATCCATATTTCAGGCAAATGGTAATCAGAAAAAAGCAGGTGCTGCAATTTGATTTGCAGATACAATAAGATTTAAACCAACAAAAGTAAGGAAGGACAAGAATGGTCACTTCATATTTGTTAAGGGTAATACTCAATATGATGAGATCTCAATTATTGATATCTATGCACCCAACCAGAATGCACCTCAATTTATAAGAGAAACTCTAACAGACATGAGCAACTTGATTTCCTCGAGCTCCATAATCATCGGAGATTTCAACACTCCTTTGGCAGTGTTGGCTCAATCCTCCAACAAGAAGCTGAGCAAAGAAATCTTAGATTTAAACCTAACCATCCAACATTTGGATTTAGCAGACATCTACAGAACATTTCATCCCAACAAAACTGAATACACATACTTCTCATCAGCCCATGGAACTTACTCCAAAATCAATCACATCTTACATCACAAGTCTAACCTCAATAAATTTAAAGGAATTGAAATTATTCCATGCATCTTCTCGGACCCCCATGGAATAAAACTTGAGCTGAGTAACAACAGGAATCTGCATACTCATACAAAAACATGGAAGTTAAATAACCTTATGCTGAATGATAGCTGGGTCAGAGATGAGATTAAAAAAGAAATCGCCAACTTTTTGGAACAAAACAACAATGAAGACACAAACTATCAGAACCTCTCGGACACAGCAAAGGCAGTTCTAAGAGGGAAATTTATAGCACTGCAAGCCTTCCTCAAGAGAACAGAAAGAGAGGAAATTAACAACTTAATGGGACGTCTCAAGCAACTGGAAAAGAAAGAACATTCCAACCCCGAATCCAGTAGAAGAAAGGAAATAGCCAAAATTAGAGCAGAATTAAATGAAATTGAAAACAAAAGAATAATACAACAGATCAATAAATCAAAAAGCTGGTTTTTCGAAAAGGTCAATAAAATAGATAAACCTTTGGCCAACCTAATCAGGAAAAACAGAGTAAAATCTCTAATCTCATCAATCAGAAACAACAAAGACGAAATAACAACAGACTCCTCAGAAATCCAAAATATCCTTAATGACTATTACAAGAAACTGTATTCTCAGAAATATGAAAATCTGAAGGAAATTGACCGATACTTGGAAGCTCATCACCTTCCAAGACTTAGCCAGAATCAAGTGGAAATGTTGAACAGGCCCATATCAAGTCGGAAATGGCATCAGTCATACAAAATCTCCCTAAAAAGAAAAGCCCAGGACCAGATGGTTTCACGTCAGAATTCTACCCAACTTTTAAAGAGGACTTAGTACCTATATTACTCAACCTGTTCCAAAAGGTAGACGAAGAAGGAAGACTACCTAACACGTTCTATGAAGCAAACATCACCCTGATCCCCAAACCAGGAAAAGACCCAACAAGAAAAGAAAATTATAGACCGATATCACTAATGAATAAAGATGCAAAAATATTCAACAAGATTCTAACAAACAGAATCCAGTAACACGTCAAACAAATTATACATCATGACCAAGTTGGTTTTATCCCAGGGTCTCAAGGCTGGTTCAATATACGTAAATCTATAAATGTAATCCAGCACATAAACAAATTAAAAAACAAAGACCATATGATTCTCTCAATTGATGCAGAAAAAGCTTTTGATAATATCCAGCATCAGTTCATGATCAGAACACTTAAGAAAATCGGTATAGAAGGGACATTTCTTAAACTGATAGAGACCATCTACAGCAAACCACAGCCAATATCATATTGAATGGAGTTAAATTGGAATCATTTCCACTCAGATCAGGAACCAGACAAGGCTGCCCATTGTCTCCATTGCTTTTTAACATTGTAATGGAAGTTTTAGTCACTGCAATTAGGGAAGAAAAGGCAATCAAGGGTATCCATATAGGGTCAGAAGAGATCAAACTTTTGCTCTTCGCAGATGATATGATTGTATATCTGGAAAACACTAGGGACTCTACTACAAAACTCGTAGAAGTGATCAAGGAATACAGCAGTGTCTCAGGTTACAAAATCAACATTCATAAATCGGTAGCCTTTATATATACCAACAGTAGTCAAGTTGAAAAAACAGTTAATGACTCTATCCCATTCACAGTAGTGCCAAAGAAGATGAAATATTTGGGAATTTATCTAACAAAGGATGTGAAAGTTCTCTATAAAGAGAACTATGAAACTCTAAGAAAAGAAATAGCTAAAAATATTAACAAATGGAAAAACATATGCTGATGGCTGGGAAGAATCAACATTGTTAAAATGTCCATACTACCCAAAGCAATATATAATTTCAATGCACTCCCTATTAAAGCTCCACTGTCAGGGCGGCGCCTGTGGCTCAGTGAGTAGGGCGCCGGCCCCATATACCGAGGGTGGTGGGTTCAAACCCAGCCCCAGCCAAACTGCAACAAAAAAATACCCGGGCTTTGTGGTGGGCGCCTGTAGTCCCAGCTGCTCGGGAGGCTGAGGCAAGAGAATCGCGTAAGCCCAAGAGCTGGAGGTTGCTGTAAGCCATGTGATGCCACGGCACTCTACTGAGGGCAGTAAAGTGAGACTCTGTCTCAAATAAAAAATAAAAAAAAAGCTCCACTGTCATACTTTAAGATCTTGAAAAAACAATACTTCATTTTATATGGAATCAGAAAAAACCTTGAATAGCCAAGACATTACTCAGAAATAAAAACAAAGCAGGAGGAATTACGCTACCAGACCTCAGACTATACTACAAATTGATAGTGATCAAAACAGCATGGTATTGGCACAAAAACAGAGAAGTAGATGTCTGGAACAGAATAGAGAACCCAGAGATGAATCCGGCTACTTACCGTTATTTAATCTTTGACAAGCCAATTAAAAACATTTAGTGGGGAAAAGATTCCCTATTTAACAAATGGTGCTGGGTGAACTGGCTGGCAACCTGTAGAAGACTGAAACTGGACCCACACCTTTCACCATTAACTAAGATAGACTCTCACTGGATCAAAGATTTAAACTTGAGACATGAAACTATAAAGATACTAGAGGAGAGTGCAGGGAAAACCCTTGAAGAAATCCATCTGGGCAATTATTTTATGAGGAGGACCCCTGGGCAATTGAAGCAGCTTCAAAAATACACTTTTGGGACTTGATCAAACTAAAAAGCTTCTGCACAGCCAAGTACACAGTAAGTAAAGCAAGCAAACAGCCCTCAGAATGGGAGAAGATATTTGCAGGTTATGTCTCCGACAGAGGTTTAATAACCAGAATCCACAGAGAACTCAAACGCATTAACAAGAATAGAACAAGGGATCCCATCGCAGGCTGGGCAAGGGATTTGAAGAGAAACTTCTCTGAAGAAGACAGGTGTGCGGCCTTCAGATATATGAAAAAATGCTCATCATCTTTAATCATCAGAGAAATGCAAATCAAAACTACTTTGAAATACCATCTAACTCCAGTGAGACTAGCCTATATCACAAATTCCCAAGACCAGAGATGTTGGCATGGATGTGGAGAAAAGGGAACACTTTTGCACTGCTGGTGGGAATGCAAATTAATACATTCCTTTTGGAAAGAGATATGGAGAACACTTAGAGATCTAAAAATAGATCTGCCATTCAATCCTGTAATCCCTCTACTGGGCATATACCCAGAAGACCAAAAATCACATCATAACAAAGATATTTGTACCAGAATGTTTATTGCAGCCCAATTCATAATTGCTAAGTCATGGAAGAAGCCCAAGTGCCCATCGATCCACGAATGGATTCATAAATTGTGGTATATGTACACCATGGAATATTATGCAGCCTTAAAGAAAGATGGAGACTTTACCTCTTTCATGTTTACATGGATGGAGCTGGAACATATTCTTCTTAGTAAAGTATCTCAAGAATGGAAGAAAAAGTACCCAATGTACTCAGCCCTACTATGAAACTAATTTAGAGTTTTCACAGGAAAGCTATAACCCAGTTACAACCTAAGAATAGGGGGAAGGGGGAAAGGGAGGGGAGGATGGGGGAAGGTGGGTAGAGGGAAGGGGATTGGTGGGATTACACCAGTGGTGCATCTTACAAGGGTATATGTGAAACTTGGTAAACGGTCTGTGAAGCTAGTGAATGATGCCGCATGATTATATCAATGTACACAGCTATGATTTAATAAAAAAAAAAAAAAGAAAAGAAAATAAGATAAAAAAAATTAATAAATTGCCTTCTGAAACTTCTAATGGATACTGTATCCCTGAGGTGTTCCCACTTGGTATAGCACAGGTCTGATTTGCTAATCTCAGTCAAAACTGTTGTCTCTGATACTGAAGGGACCCTCCCTCAGTCCTCTCTGGCACCCTTGTTCCCAATACCTGACTACAGCTCCCATTTGCTTTTCAGCTTAGGCAGTGGATCCCCCGGACCTCTGCTACAGAGTCAGCTCTTGCTTGCCCTGTGTTCTCCCTGGAGAGCACTCCCTTTAGTCAATACCCTGTTATCTTTTCTGCCCATTGTTGGAAACCTTTAGATCCCTGTTATTCCTCAGCAGCTCCCTGTCAAGCCCAACCACCTAGGCATTTTTTACAGAAACTTCTGTTGCCAGCTGTGAGTGTCTCTCCAGGGCTGTGCAGGCTGTTCATCTTTTGAAGCTGAACTGGAAAAAGGCTCCTGAAAAACTAAGAGTTTTTACCTCACAAAGTCTTTCAAATCCAAGATGGGATAAAAGTAAGGATGTGAATGCTTACAGGTAATGAACTAAATATCCAGGAAGAAAAAAAAAAGAGGCATGGTTGGATTTCTGTGCTCTTTTCCTCCTCTCCTCTAACAGCCCCCTACAAAAATCTGAATATCTGAAAATTAGCGTAGCATATTGAACAGAATGAAAGAATCCATTCTAAACCCATTCAGTAGTACAGGTTTTTCAGACTCATTATTTATTTTGAGGCAGTATTATATTCCAGGATTTATACTGGGTGGTTTCCCATGTATCATCCCTTAGCAATCCCTAAAGGTAGGAATGAACTTCCCCATAGTCAGGATGAGGAAACTGAGACTCGCAGGATTAAATGACTTGCCCAGAGCTACCAAATTCAGTAAGTGATAAAATCTGTCCCACAAGTTTACCTTTCTTTCTGACTCTTAAGGGTAATTGCCTCAACCTTCCCTTTTCATATAATACTTCAAAATAAGACATTCATCATCTACTAAGAGACAAAGACATCTTACAATTAACAGTGTATTATTTTTTAACCTGTGCTTACAGAACACCAAAATAATGTATGTATTTGCTGAAGGGGAAATGCAAAACTTAGCAAACTGAGGAGGCAGAGTTGTTAAGGGAGGAACTTATTATTTATCACAAGGGAGCTATCGATCCCTTGTAAGTGTGGCCTCTCAAGACTCAACTTCTCCTGTCATCCAATTTCTTGACTCCATGCCTCACTCTCTGACAGGCAGCAGTTAGGAACCCCTCCCCTAAATAGTCACTTGTACCTAAGAAGGTTGATGTCCATACTCACTTCTGCAATAAAGGTAGAGAAAATTAGATACTTGGGTTGGCTTCCAAGGCCCAGAGAGAAATTGGCACTTGTGTACACAAACCCCTTCTGTCAGAGAAGGTCCTTCTCAGCCTAGGTGGTTGGTATGGACTGAATGTTTGTGTCCACTCCCTGCCCTCAAATTCGTATGTTGAAACCTGATCCCCAATGGAAGGGACAGTGTGAAATGGGGTCTTTGGCAGGTGATTTGAGGTCATGAGGACTGGGGCCTTGGTGAACGAGGGTAGAGCCCTTATGAGAAGAAATGCGAGAGAAATGATCTCACATTGCTCTGCTTTCTGCCATATGAAAATACAAAGAAGACATTCCTGCAAGCCAGGAAGTGGGACCTCATCAGACACCAGATCAGCCAGCAACTTAATCTTGAACTTCACTGCTTTCAAAACTGTGAGAAATTGGTTGTAGCAGTCCAAACTGACTAAGGTAAGAATAACCTGAGCCTAGAGAAGTAGTGACTGAACAAATCAGAGATTTTCTAATATTTTTATTTCTCTGGGAACACAACCCCCTTATAATACGTAAGCCATTATTTTGTTTTATTCTGTTGGTTTTTCAGACATTTGAATTTCAAGCACATTTTTCAGAAATAACTTGCTTTACAAAACTTTATGGATGCTACTGGCAATACTCTTAGTTATTTTAAAGTGTACCCTTGCATTGTGCACATTAGGTGAGATCCCACAAAATGCCCTCCCTCCTCTTACCAATCGCCCTCCCCTCTTCCCTGCTCCCTCCTTCCTCCTCTTGCTAGACTATATTTGTGTTTTATCATTTGTATGAATGTGTGTTTATATATTAGTTTCACAATAGTATTGAGTACATTTGATACTTTTTTTTCCATTCTTGAGATACTTTACTAAGATGGATATGTTCCAACTCCATCCATGTAAACATAAAAGATGTAAACATAAAAATGTAAAGTCTCCATCTTTTTTACTGGCTGAAGAGTAATTCCTTGGTATACATAAACCACAATTTGTTAATCTATTCATGGATTGAGGGGTTGCTTCCACAACTTGGCTGGAATTATGAATTGAGCTGCAATAAATATTCCAGTGCAAATGTCTTTGTGGTAAAATGATTTTTGTTCTTCTGGGTAAATACCTAATAATGGAATTACGGGATCAAATGAAAGGTCAATTTTAATTCCTTAAGGATTCTCCATACTTCTTTCCATAAAGGTTGCATTAGTTTGCAATTTCACCAGCAGTGTAGAAGCATTCACTTCTCCCCACATTCACACCAGCATCTGTATTTTTGGAAGTTTGTGAAGTGGGCTATTCTTACTGGGGTTAGGTGATAATCTCAAAGTAGTTTTGATTTGCATTTCTCTGATGATTAAAAATGATGAGCATTTTTTTCAAGTGTTTGTTGGTCATTCGTCTGTCAAGTCTCTTCCAAAAATGGGATTGTTTGTTCTTTTCTTACTGATTAATTTGAGTTCTCTATAGATTCTAGTTATCAGACCTTTGTCCGAATCGTAACATGCAAAAATCTTCTCCCATTCCGGAGGCTGTCTGTTTGCTTTAGTTGTAGTGCCTTTAGCGTGCAGAAGCTTTTTAGCTTGATCAAATCCCAGTAATTTATTTTTGGTGTTGCTTCAATTGCCAGGGGGGTCCTCCTCATAAAATATTTACCCAGGCCAATATCTTCAATCATTTTCCCTGCACTCTCTTCTAGTACTTTTATAGTTCCAAGTCTTAAATTTAAATCTTTTATCCAGTGAGAATCAATTTTTGTTAGTGGTGAGAGGTGGGTCCAGTTGACAATTCCTCGTTTCATTCCCCAGTTGTCCACTGACTTCATCTTCCTGCAGGTCATTGCTTTCTCCCGGGTTAAGTAAATAAACATGAGCCTTAATTACATGGCCCATTCAGGTTGACATCATCATCTGCAAATGGCTTGCATTCAGATCCAAGTCAGCCTTCTGGGATCTGGGACATGCTCTGCTACAGGGCCCCTCCTTCTATGCCAACCAAGGCCTGAACTTGAGAGACCAGATCAACTGTATGAGTGTTATTTCAGCTCAGGTTTTCCTCTTCTCTGGAAAATGCAAAGAATTGGAAGCACCATTCCCCATTGACCCAAGTTAGGAAATAAAGCGAACTCACAGACAATGTCTGAACTTGGATTAATACACACTAATTCATGGTGGGTAAGCATCATCCAGAATCAATACAACTTATAAAAAGAAAAGGCCACACGGGGGTGGAGAAGAAGACTGAGGCATCTGAGAATCTAAGCAGTGTTTGAACTTTTTCTTTTAATGAGGATCTGTTTTTCTAAAAACCCAACTCCCTCAAATTAGTTGGGTCATTGTTACTTGGAAGTTTTATTTCTCTAGGGAGAGAATTTCCAACATGCAGCGCTGCTTCTTTCCATCCCTAATTATGATGCCTCCTACTAATTGAAACCTAGGCCTTGTGGTTTTCAGAACACTAATTTGTGATGCTAAAACCTTTGCTGTCGTAAATTATTTCATTGTTGAACAAGGATGTAAAATAATTAATTGGCTATTTGGCAGATAAGTTCAGCATTTTCAGGATCTGTTTTATAAGAAATTTTATTGATGAAAATGTGTCTAAAGCTTTAGCAATGCACTTGGCTTTAGCATTTGGCAGCAAGAAGACAAAAATCTTAAAGCCAAAAGCCTCCCCAGGGCATGAGGCAAAGTACAACTTTGCATCTATATTCCTGCTGTAGGTCATTAGGGGTCTCCTTTTACAGACAATTGGCAAAAGGTTTCAGTGGCTGTTTTATGATCCGTTTTGATTTTGTATATGAGCAAATCTCACGTTTTGGCTGTGAGACAAACCCATGCTTTACCGCATTGCCCTTAAACGATTTTTCAAGAAGTTGCATTAACTCCTAAAATTGACAAGAATAAATAGAGGCACCATAAATTTTTAAAGTTGAAGTCATAGGCATCACATGGTAACTTACTTATTGTGAGGCTGTTGGGAATGGGGTGTTTGAGGTATGTTTTGGTAAGACAGAGAAAAAATAAATGCTCAAATTCATCATCAGCAAATATAACTGGCTGTCACTGAAGCTATGAATTTTAGGAAATTAAACTGGGACTCTATGACACCAACACAACCTACCCAATGCAGCAAATCTCTCAGGAAATCCCTGTAATGGATTGTTTAGTCATGGACAGACCTGGTGTTTAAGTTAACATTGGGTAAACAGACACCAATTGGCTTCTTCATTTTAAAGCCCTCTGAAACATGTACAAAGTCAGCTCACAGACACCCCGCAAAAGTGTTTGTTTCCTAAACTTGTGCTTTCACCAATCACTCCATTGTTTTTCAAAATATCAAGGAAAGCAAAACATGATGAAGGCAATGTTTTCTTGTTGAATGCAAAATATTTGCTGTACCAATGTGGGTTTATAATAAACACTTCCAGATAAAATTGTCTATTTCCACAGTCAAATGTACTCTCCAAAGTTAACCTGATTAGCAGGAGGATGCTGCTGGAAAGGAGCAGCCAATTCAAAGAGTACAAACACGAGGTTACACATTTGTAGGTCTGATTTTCATTGTACTATAACTAAAACCAGAAGAAACTAAGAAAAATTGACTATCAGGCACAATATTGACATCTCTTTCTTGCTAAGACAATAGAGCCTTGGGTACATTTTCAAATTATCTCTTCTTTTCAAGAATTCATGACTTGACTTTAAGGAATTATCCTGAGACCAAAGTTGGTACATGAGGCTTCAAGCCAGAAGCAACTTATTGCGATATTTTGAAAAATAATGACTAAAATATCTCAGGAAAGTAAAAATCAATAAGAGAAGGTACTGCTATTTCCTGTTCTTTACATACATGCACAGCGTCTTGTAGATCATTGAAGGTAACATTAAAGGTAAGGGCCTCAGCTCTGCTCCCACCACTAAAATATTATGTTCCTTTCATTCTTCTGATACCGGGGAGGTGTTCCTGGGTCTTAATGTCTTACACATTGTAAAATGTAGCTTTGTCTACTTTTTACTCCTCTTGTTAGAAACTTTATGAGCTTAAGAAAATTTTCCTTAAGGGATGAATTTTAGATATATTATGTTTTTAGGTTAATGCTACAAAATAGTGAAATGGTGGTGGGTGGGGAGACTCTTTCAACATGTGCATGACTTCCCAGCCCCACACCAGTGATTTTATTGTATGTAACTAGATCTAATCATTTGTATGATTTCTATTCATACGGTTTTGGTTTTTTGTTGTTGTTTCGTTTGTTTTTGCCAGATATAGATTAGGGAAAGACAGACAGAGCACACACACAAGCTAAAATGTGTTCTATTAGCCAGGGATCTTCAGAGAAGCAGAACTAATAAAATAGTAGATCAGTAGACAGACAGATAAATCAATTGATAGAAATACAGAGATACATAGGTACATCTATATCTGCATCTCTATCTATCTATCCAGCCAGCCAGCCTTCTATCAAAAAAGATTTTAAGGAATTGGTTTACTTAACTGCCAGAGTTGGCATTTCTGAAAACCCTAGGGCAAGCCAGTGAATGGTTTTGAGGAAAAATTTCTTCTCTAGGAAACCTCAGTCTTTGCTATTAAGGCCTCATCTGATTGGATGAAGTTGACCTACATTTCAAGCCAGAAACCTCATTTTACATAAGGTCAGAATCTCTTTTATGTAAGGTCAACTGGTTGTAACAGCAACATCTAGACTAAAGAACTGGGCACCATAAGCCTGGCCCGGTTCTTTTTATGATAATCATTCTTAAAATCAACCATCACTTGAGTATTGCGTGGGTTTTATAAAGGAAGCTGAAGACAGAGAAATAATATGAAAGGAATATGAGAAATCCTTCACCCTTCCTCCATAATTAAAGAGTGACAAGATTCAGGGAAGTCAGTCAAACTATGTGGTAACTCTGGCAGTCACTTTGGTTTGGGACATGGAAAGGAACAGATCTGAGGCAAAATTAAGGTTTAGGGCTCAGCGCCCGTAGTACAGTGGTTACGGCACCAGCCACATACACCGAGGTTGGTGGGTTCGAACCGGGCCTGGGCCAGCTGAACAACAAGAACAACTGCAACAAAAAAAAGTTGTGGTGGGCACCTGTAGTCCCAGCTACTTGGGAGGCTGAGGCAAGAGAATCGCTTAAGCCCAAGAGTTTGAGGTAGTTGTGAGCTGTGACGCCACAGCACTCTACCGAGGGTGACATAATGAGACTCTGTCTCCAAAAAACAAAACAAGAAAAAAATTAAGGTTTAGCTACAGGAAATATTCAGCCAAGAACCGTGGGTCCAGGCAACCAGTCTTCTCCTTTTTATCAGTCTCAAAGAAAGTTTCCCTTTCTCGTAGTCATACCTCTGAGAGAATTCTCTGGGGTGTGTCGAGGGCCTCTGACCGAGGCTTTCCTCCCTGAGTCTCAGGGGAAGGAACAGCACTGCTGCAGCTGCACCCGGACCCACACACATGAATCACTTCAGTGAGGTAAAGCCAGGCAGCGTGGTCAAATCAATGGTCAATCAAATGCAAAATATCAGAGCAACGCGTTGGATGGAGTTGATGATATTTGGGTGAGTAAACCTACTTGACTTGTTCATTTAGGAAAAAAGTTTGAAATGTGCTCAGTCTTCGTCATGGGCTGCTGCAGGTGTTTTCCTTTGAAACAGCTCCTCATAAGAGACACCCTATTTCCAAAACTGCAGGAGACGTGGGCTAAGTGACACCAGTTCCTGAATAAATTGGTGCATTGATTTTACTAGGAGTAAAATATTATAAATTCAAATAACCTCTTCATAACATTGAAGGCACAGGAAGTGAAGCATAAAAAGAAATCGCAGCCCTTGGATGTTGGAAAAAAATATTTTTTTAAAAACCTCACTAATTAGCGGGAAGGTAAACTTGAAAAATCTGAGTTAATATTATTTTGAAAAGAAATATTATTTACGACTTTCAAATTCTTTCAAGTATAATGACTTCAAAGTATTGCTTAATCTGATTCTTTTGCGAATGTGTTGTTTTTTAAAAAATCCACGAGGTTAAAGTGAAATCATGTGTGTGGAGAGGCAAGCTGCTACGGAAAAGTGACGTACGGCAATGTCATTGCTTCGTGTTTTGCTGATATTTGTTTGCTAATTAGCAAAATAACTACTAGGCTACTAAAGCAAATATGAACATTTTAAAGTGAGTGTCATATTATTCTCTCTCCTTTATATATATTAGACTATCGTTCATAATTTAAGGTTAACTTAAAATTTAAAATTAATTTTCATGAGGACAGCTTGCTGTTCTTGAACTCTGGGATTCTTCCCTCCCAGGGAGCACTTGAGACACTTTTTTAGTCTCATAAGGACAAAACTCATCCTGTAAACATGCCCCTTACCACCACTACTACCATACACCCCCACACACATACACAAAAATCCTGGCAAACAGGATTAGTTGGAGGCTGTGCTAAGGCAAGTGGCCCTACTCCAAAGGGCCTTTCCTAAGAGGTGACAGTCCACCAGAGAAGGGGGAGAAGTGGGGAGCATTTGCTTATTGCACAACTTATAATCTCACTCCCCCCCAGGGACCCAGCCTTAGCAGAATCTCATCAGATGGCAATGGTTACGTGAATTCTGTGGTTCTGGAAATGAAGGTGCTCAGAACCCTAAGAGCCACAACCAACACTTCCTAACCAAGCCGCCAAAGCAAGCACTACTCCAAGCCCCCAGTGATGACCAAATTCGGGGAAGTAACACACAACGATAACATTGTGTGGCAGAGGGAACAATAGTCAGGCTATGACAAATGGCTGACCCAAACATGTAAACTGTCAGTTCTGATACAATCCCAGGAAAGAAGGGGAAACCAGAAATTTTAAGAAGCTGTTGTTAGACTTTGTAACACTTTGGCAAACGACAGGCACCCTTGAAGGATTTGTTTTAATTTAGAAACAAGCAATCAATATTTTGACACCTTGAATATTGTGTCTGGTTTCATACCTGTGCCACCTATAGAGGACTTCAGTGTGTTTGCCAGCAGCAGCTGTCTCCCATAGTGATAAGTTGCTAAGGCGCCCTTTTTCATCTACTATTAACCTGGTAGTAGTTTATTTAGATTTGACCAATTTTTCCACTAATGTCATTTTTTTCTTTGCCAGGATCCAGATTTACAATTAGTTTTCCTGCGTTCTTAGTTTCCTCCAATTCTTGATGTTTCCTTAGTCTTTCTTTGTCTTTTATAACATTGACATTGAAAAGTATTGGCCAGTTATTTTATAGAATGTCCCTCAATTTCAAGTTGTCTAATTATTCTCTCGTGATTAGATGAAACTTATCTCTTTTTACAAAAATACCACAAAGGTGATGTTTTGTGCTTCTCTTTGGATCATGTCAGGAAATGTACAATGTCCACATATGTCTTACTATTGGTCATGTTGAGCACGAATTTGGTTAAGGGGCATGTATCTGCCAAGCGTCTTGACAATAAAGTGACTATTTTTTCCTTTGTAATGAATAAATATCTTGGGGAAGATATTTTGAGGCTATACAAATATTCTGTTCCTCCTTAAATAATTACTTATCAAGAATCCATTAGTGGTTCTTGCCTGTAATAATTATTACTGTAGTGTAATAATATTACTGATTGGAATTCTCTGTAAGGAAAAGTTGTGTCTTCTCCCATATATTTATATATTCAATTAATTTATATTAGTATGAATTTGCTAATATGGATATTTGTTCCTGTTCTCTGGTATAATTCAATAGTATTTATTTATTTTGCTACTCAAATTATTTTAGCTTTGATTATTTGACTATCTTCAGATGACCCCTGTGAAAGCACATGTAGTGAGAAAAACATGGAGTCCTTCGGGCTAGGGCTGAGATGACACAGCTGGGCTGAGACAACACAGCTGGTCTGGTCTATTTAGGTTGTACATGACCTTCATCTCATGTCTCCCATTCTTGTCATTTTGTAAATTCAGCTTTAATCTAAAAGTGTGTACCTTGAGTAGTTTAGGGAAATTTATTTAGGAGCTTAATAAATTGAAATGTTGCTTTGGGTCGTATCGATTATTGTTTATTATGGGTCATGGGTTATGCTGATTATTACTTTTCAAGATAATAAACAACAATGTAGTTTTTACTTTGAACCTTTATGTATAAAACTGTGATTTTGGAAATGGAAGAGGAGAAGAGTCTTGAAGAGGCTACTCTCACAGTTCTCCAGAATCACTGACCTTTTGACAAAGGAAGTCTGGTGGACCTGGTGGACCTGTCCCCAATATGTCTCTGCATATTGGCTGACAGTGACAGGTGGCCACGCCCTCTTCATCCAGTAACACCTGTGTCCTTTCAATATGACCCCATTGTCTTTAGAGAATTTCCTTATATTCAGTCCCATAGTATGTCCCAGGGTCATCTCATATTTTCCTACCCAATCCTCAAATCAAATGTTTCTCCAAAGAGCCCTTCCTGGTTCCTTTTATTGAAAAAAGTTATTTAGAAACTGAGAGGTAGGCATAGATGATTCTTTTTTATAGACAGTTCTAAAACTTTCTTTCTTCTCAGCCTTTGAATATTATCACTGAAGCCATTTGGAACATTTACTGTACTGTAAAATGTCTCTTTGTCTCCTCTCATTGAAATGACATGGTCCACTTGGTCAATAAAAAACAACTGTTGAATTTCTTTGTCCTGGTACCAAAGTGGATAATAAAATAGCAACAAAGACAGGTTCAGCGTCTGCTCTGGTGAGGCTTACAGACTACTGTGGGGCTAGACTTTAAGCAAGAAATGACAAAGCCATCTAAGTACAGAGATGAGCCCTTCTGGTTCAGACAGAAGGAGGCCTGGACTTGGGCGGAGTACAGGTGGAAAGACAAGGAAAGCTTTTAACTCAAAATCCTCTCTAAGCTATCCCTAAAGGATGAATAGTGGCTTGTCTCAAAAAAGAGAGGAGAGGAGAGGTAGAAAGTATACAAAGAGAAAATATTTGAGACACAGATAAAAGCCTGCACAAAGCAGAACATATCTCACTCTGGAAACTAAGAGAAGTAGCAAACAGCAATGGAAGAGCATCAAAGGAATCTCACTCTGGAAACTAAGAGAAGTAGCAAACAGCAATGGAAGAGCATCAAAGGAAGCAGCCGAGGACAAAGCAGAAGCAGATCAGGGCAGGCTTAAGAGTCTGCATTTCTTCTAAGAGCCACTAAAAGCCACTGGAAGCTTTTTAACAGGAAAGTGGAGTGATCAGATTTATGCTGTAGACAGATCACTCAGGCTAACCTGTGAAGCATGGATTCAAGGGGAAAAAAGCCAGCAACTGTTTTAGCAATTAGAGGACATGATGTAACCGAGAGGACGGAGAACAGTGAATGCATTCTAGCAATATTTAGGAGGTGAAATCATCAGGACCAATGATTTATTGAATGGGAGCGATGAGAAGGAAGCAGAGTTCACAGGAGAGTATAGTCTAATTGTGGGGTTGAATGTCCCTCCATTTCCCTTTGTCTGGCTGTTTCCCCTTGCTTGGTTTCAGGTTATACATGTACTGTAGGAATGTGACATAAGCGATCTGTGTCCTTCATCAAGAGGCATGTGAGTTCGGTTGGCTCCCTTGGTAGTCATGCTAAATTTAATCACTCAGTTAAGGTGGTGTTTGCCAAGCTTCCCTACTCTAAAGGTACCTTTTATAACTTTCTAATTAATAAGTAATCTGTGGTTACTTATTATCTATCTTACAACCTATATTGTGAGACTAAAGATCATCCAGTTACTAATACATCTTCAGTAACTTTCATTTCCATTGATAATTCTCACCCAGATCAATTATTTTTATGACGGTGGCAAAATGGTGATCTCTGAATTTTATTATTCTTTCTATATTTATTAGTTGTTACCTGAGATTTAATAAAACATAACAAAAGAACAACAAAAAAAAAACCACTTCTCTCTCCTTTATTATGTATATTTCTTACTTATCTAGCTCTCTCTCTTTAGATGTTTTATTATGGGTTAATATGAGGGTACATATGATCAAGTTACATTATTTGTGTTTGTAAACTTCAAAGTCTGAGTTGTAATTGAGTCCTTCACCCAGGAAGTATGCCATATACCCCTGCATTATTCCCAGTAGGTGGAAACTAATCAAGCTCCTTCCCTCCTTCTTGAATTTAATTGTGTTTTTCTCTCATGTGAGCCTGTAGTTGTTGGTGTATTTTCAGATAAATAATGAGTACATGGGATTCTTGGTTTTCTGTTGTTGAGATACTTGATTTAGGAGAATGTCCTCCAAATCCATCCAGGTAAATGCAAAAGATGTAAAGTCTCAGGCAGCACCTGTGGCTCAAAGGAGTAGGGCGCCAGCCCCGTATACCGGAGGTGGCAGATTCAAACCTGGCCTGGCCAAAAACTGTAAAAAAAAAGAGAGAGACTATCTTTTTTTTTTTTAATGGCTGAATTCCATGGAATACATATACCGCAGTTTCTTCATCTATTCATGGTTGATGGGTACTTGGGTTGTTTCCACGTCTTTTGTCTGTGAATTGAGCTGCTGTAAACATTATAGTGCAAATATTCTTATAGTAGATACCTTGTAAGGGGATTGCAGGTCAAATGGGAGATCTACCTTTAGTTCTTTGAGGATTCTCCACACTTCTTTCCAAAAAGTCCATGCTAGTTTGCAGTCCCACCAACAGTGCATCAGTGTACCCCTCTCTCTACACCCACATCAGCATCCGTAGCTTTTGGACCTTATGATGTGGGCTATTCTCACTGGGATTAGGTGATATCTCAAAGTGGTTTTGATTTGCAATTTTTTGATAATCAGGGATGAGGAGCATTTTTTCATGTGTTTGTTGGCCACCAGCATGGACTCTCAATTCCTTTATTCAGTGTACTATAATTCACTACTGTCAATAATCTTTTGTTTGCTCAAGTGTTTCCTGATTTAACTGGTAGAAACCCCTTTAAGTTGCTTCAGTGTCCTCTTTACATGAACCACTTTCTATTTTTTTCACACAAAAGACTAATTGTTTACTTTCCCTGCTCTAGACCTATGATCAACTGCTTCTCCCTTGAACCCTATTTTTTTTTTTAAAGAAATGAATAGTGTTTTGAAACCCAGATCTGAGCACTAGGTGTACTTAATCATTTTTGACTATGAGATACCCAGTATCTTTGAAAAGTTACTTCTGTGACTCCGTTGAGGGCTAGGGAAAAGGTAAGTACTTCCAGAGAAAAATTGCATTGGATTTTGTCAAGAATCTGGAGAGATTTCCAAACAAGAATATTTTTGACTAAATTCACAGCTTGTGTATTTTGGGGTCACCACCAAGGTAATACGACTCTAGGATTGTCTTTCCCCAACCTCCCTATCAGTCTGTTTCATTTAGTATCACACCAGCTGTTAGACTTTACTGATTGCCTACTGATTATTATATTATTTTCTATAATGCCCTGGAAGCACAAAATACTCCACAGTTTTTTGTTTTTGTTTCTGTTTTGCCACTGTTTGAATTTTCTTTTGGGCCCAAAAGACCTCTTCTTAGCTGCGTCTCTCTCTGGTGAACTAGCTGACTTATGATTTTGCTTATTACTCTTAATTAAGGGGAGCTATTATTTTTAAGAATGCCCATAGGATTGGACTTCTAGACACTGTGTTTTAAATAAAGCCAATTCTTTGGGGAGAGCCTCAAAGCTCTCATGGACTGTCTCTGCAGGCATTTGTGAGCCACTCTTTTGAGCACTCATGGGGATGTTAGCCTCTGGTCTTGTTCACTTTGCTCCCCTATCACATGTCTTTGCCCTTTAACTTAGCTGGGCTCAGAACCACTAGAATCCCAAGATTTTCTGTTTGCTACTCCTGGTGTAGAGAAGTTTCCATCCTGTGAATTGGGGCTGGATTGAGGAAGGTAACCATTAACTCCTCAGCATTCTCACCAAGAATTCAGCCTCTTCAATGCAGAGTTGAAGGGAAAAGGTAATGTTGGTGGCCTGCCCTTCCCAGTAAGATATTATGCCTTCACTAGGAGTTGAGGGGTTTTAAGGAAGAAAATTATCTTTTGGCCACTTCTGCCCAGGGTGAAGCTTCCACCAAGTTGATGGTGAGTGGGGAACAGGTCATAGCTCAAATGCCATAGACTCATATTGTTTTTACTGGGTTTGTAGATTTTCTTGAATAAATATTTCTTCTTTTGGCATATATCCTAGGAACAATTTCCAGAGACTTGAAATGGGTGACCTTTGTTAAACATATCATTTCTACCAGTTACCCTTATTTGTCTGGAAAATCTATCCACAGAGGTCATTCTGCCATCCCAGGATTAGAATTTCCATTTATCTTTTATGTTTGACATAGAAAAGTTATAAATTTTTTTAAAAATCAGATCTATTCATCTTTTTCTTTGTTAGTTGTTTTATTGCTTTTATGCTAAGAAATTCATTCTTATCCAGAAACTTGGCATACATTCACCTATTTTAATGTTTTCTTAGTTTGACATCTAGTTTTTAGTACATCCAGAATTTATCTTGACATTAGACATACGATTGCTTTCTAAATTAACTTTCTCTAAATAGTAAATATCCTAACACAATTTGTTGGATGATAAATTGCTCAATTTTTTATTACCTTTTTATCATTTATTGAGTTGTTACATTGCTTAAGGTCTGTTATATATATTACACTGTTTTAGTTATTTTTATAAGTTTTAAAATCTAAAGCACTCATTATTGGGAATTTTCAAAATTAGCTATTTTCATTACTCTTCTAGGTGAACTTTAGAATTATTTTGCTTACTCTTATAAAATTCCAATTGATATTAATCAAAATAAATAAATAAATTTGGAAAAGCCAACACTGATATTCAGTCATCCTAAAGAGGAATGCAGTGTGTCTTTCCATGCTTTAAAGCTCTCAGAAAATTGAAAATTTCTCCTAGAACTGTAGCATATTTGAAATCAGAAAAGTGGGCTGCAAGATGGAGTCTGAGAAGCTAAGCTGAAGCAGTATAGCTGACTTAGTCGGCTCAGCCTTCCCACACACTTTCCATGATTATCTGGTTAAGGCTTCACTATGATTCACTCCTGTTTATCTAAGGAGACGTGAGGAAGCAGTCACACATAGACAATAGGTGTTGGGATATTGGTAGAGTAAATGTTACTTTGATAATATGACGTTTTCTCTGATGATTCTCTCAGGTATTTTGTTAAAGTGAAAATCACCTTTCTGTTGTTTAAACATTTTGCATTGTTAGAATGGAGACTACTTTGATGTTACTTCCTAACAGATAAAGTTAAAGTTTTCTAGGTTTGTTCCTTTGTATTTCATTATAAAAGTTATTAGAATTGTAACTGAGGCAGAACAGCATTGAGAGGCTACTGTCATTGTTCCCCAGAACCAGTGGCCTTCTGACAAAGTTTGGTGTCTTCATATTGACTGACAGTGATGGGTAGCCAGACCTTCTTTGTCCAATAAGATATTGTTTTTTATTGATAAAGTAACTCTAAATTTTTTTAATCACTTTGCTTTTTTGATTGCTAACATGAATAGGATTTTTTTCACTGTACTAAATGATTATGTCAATTGTTCAGAAAGTTACTAATATTTGTACCTGTATCATGTCTGTTTACCTTATGAACTCTTATGGATTTAATAACTTGTCAGTTGGTTCTCTTATAATGTTGAGCTATGAAATCAAATTATCTACAAATAATCATTATTTTCTATCCTGTTGGCTGCATTATCTTGAAGTACAAAGTTCATTATCATTATTATCTTCTTTGTAATTCCTCAGGATAGAACTGAGGAATTTTGCAGAAAACTAAGATCCAAAATCCATTTATTTAACATAGCTAAAGGAATGTTACATGTTTTTATTACTTTAACTATGCAGGTAGTTATGTAATGCGCCCCCAGCAGTATAGTTTTCATCTGCAGATACAGAGGCCAGCTTGTCGCAGAGCAAGTCCTACGGGCACATTTCCCTTAATGCAAATCAAGAATGAAGAAAGCAGCTGGAAATTATTTTCATGCAAATCTAATTTTTTAAGGGTTTTGGTGAGCCTTATTCATGTTGTCCAAGCATTTGCAACAAAAATTTAAGGTCAAGCTGGCTTATTTAGACCCTTCCTCTTGCCAAAAACTGTATGTATGTGCTTGAGGTATGGAACCCAATTTAATATTAGCCAGAGTCAAATCTAATTAGAAGGACAGACTAGGGGGAAACAAAGTATCAACTATTCCAGGATCAGTACACCTACTTTAAATATCTAGTATTGCAGAGTTTTCTTTCCTACTAAGATTAGTAGAATACTATGGCAATGCACTTATGTTCTCTCAAATCAGGCAAACCAGGGTTTGAATCTCAACCCTGCCACTCACTAGCTCTGTGACCTTGGGCAATATACTCATATTTAATTAAGACCAGGCTAGATCCTACACCAAAATATCTGTGTCATAACTAAATAACTTTATTTCTCTCTTACGTGAAAGTTAGGTGTTAAGAGAGTCTCATAGTGACTTCAGGGACAGCTTTGCCATCTACAGGGTGCAGCCTCCCTCCTCAAGGTGCAAGGTGGCATCTCAGGCCTGGAGCATCACATCTGTATTTCAGATAGGACAGAGAGAAAAAAAACAAAGAGGAAAAAGGGCCATTCCAGAGAATATGACTATGTTTTAAGGAAGATTCCCTAAAGTTGCTACACCTGAGTTCCATATGTATCGTATTGATCATAACGTAACCGTATGATCACACCCAACTGCAGAGAGGCTGAGAAAGGTAGTCTTTATCCTACATGGTCAGCTAAAATCAGAGATTCTATTTGGGAAGAAGGAAATAATGGATATTAGTAGATATTATGTGTAACTTCTATTTGCCTCATTTTCTTTATCTGTAAAATAAGTATAATAATAATAACCTCATGGTATTATTGTAAAGATTAACTTAACCTACACAATATTTATAAGACGCTTAACCTAATATGTTACACAGCAAGCATTCAATAAATTTTGGTTATAATAATCCCCCAAACCACCGTGGTAATATACTGTTAGTAGTTTCTACTATAAACGTGGTATTTTTATAATAGGTATGAAAAATCTGAGTAAACATTATGAGTATCAGAACTTTACAGCTAAAAGTGATGATCTGTGTTGACCAAACTCACACCTGCATACAGTAAGCAAACTAATATATAGGAAATTAGAGCCTTTGGTTGAAGATTTGCCAAGTGAAGGGCAAGCTAGAACTACAATCTTATGCCTCCTACTTCTTTTTTTTTTTTTTTTTTTTTTGTAGAGACAGAGTCTCACCTTATGGCCCTCGGTAGAGTGCCGTGGCCTCACACAGCTCACAGCAACCTCCAGCTCCTGGGCTTAAGCGATTCTCTTGCCTCAGCCTCCCGAGTAGCTGGGACTACAGGCGCCTGCCACAACGCCCGGCTATTTTTTTGGTTGCAATTCGGCAGGGGCCGGGCTTGAACCCACCACCCTCGGTATATGGGGCAGGCGCCCTACCGACTGAGCCACAGGCGCCACACCATGCCTCCTACTTCTTATTCCAAAACTCTTTATCCTTAACCCAGCTCCCTTCCCTTCCTTCCATTGTGTCAGATACTTGAAGTTTGGCCAAAAAAGCTGGAACACTTTAAATGTAAAAATTTCCCAATAAAATATTAAACTGAGTGAGGGTACCAGAAAATTCTGCATGTATAGTACACAACTTGCTGTTTAATTAAAATCTAGGAAGACGCAACAATTACACTTATCAAGTTTAAGTTTTTGAATTTTTTCTTATCTCCATAGGTTATTCATTATTCATTCAGTCTTCATACTATTTCAGTTAAAAAATGCAAGACAACAACCAGTGCAATAAAGTTAAATGCATGCATATTTCACTTGGTCATTCTATTGAAGGAAAAATGTTAGTTTTATTGTCAAAGATAGAGGAGTTTTAAATATACCTATTTCATTGAATCTAAAATATAATGACTACGGCCTTTAAATATGAGTTTCTATAAAAGTTGCATTCTTTTTATAGAATCACAGGATGAAGTTCTCTCCTAAAAGGAGAATGCGCTTGCTTTGCCATCAGGACCTGTCTGGATGAGAGTCACATATCCTGGTCCAGTAGCAACTGCTTGTTGACTGGATCCCTCTGATGGAGAGGACCAAGGGTTCTCAGAATAGCAAGATATATTAAGTCCCTGGACATGTTTAGGAATGGTGGACATGAGGAAGGAAGCAGTGAGAGGAAAAATGCTGCCTTCTGTTGACTCCAAGACTGAGCATTTGCTTATGGGTCTTCCATTGGGAAGAAACTGTATTCTTAGTTTCATTATCTCATCCTTTTGAACTATCTATATCTCTCTGTATCTTACAAAATTTCATTTGAGATCACCTTCCCCTGGAATATTTAATCATATGTGCAATAATAATAGTGGTAATAGCACTAGTAGTAGTGGTAGCAGTACTAGTAGTAACACCTGCTGTTTACTGAATACCGTTACAGTCTTGATACCTGTTACTTTTCTTATTTTATCCTCAGAGCAACTCTGCAAGATAGGTTTTATTCTGATGTTCATTTCATAGGTATCCAAACTGGGGCACACAGAATATTGGTGACTTCTTCGATGCAACACAGCCAATTAATGACAGACCCAGAATTTAAACTTAGTTGTCTCCAGGTATCTTCCTTATATTATTATTTTTTTTTCTCTTTTGTTCTCAGTTAAATGTACTTTCCTACAAACTATACTACAGGGCTGTAGTAACCAAATAAGCATGGTACTGGTACAAAAATAGACACATTAATCAATGGAACAGAATAGAGAACCCAGAAATAAAGCCACATACTTACAGCTGACTAATATTTGGAAAAATCAACAACAACATATACTGGGGGATAAAACATTCTATCTAATAAATGGTGCTGGAAAAATTGAGTAGCCATATGCAGAAGAATGAATCTGGACCACTATCTCTCACCATATACAAAAATTAACTCTAGATGTATTAAAGACTTAAATGCATGAAACTATAAAAATACAAAAAGAAAACCTAGGAAGAGCTCTTCTGGACATTGACCTAGGCAAAGAATTCATGATCTCAAAAGCAATTGCAACAAAAACAAAAATAGACAAATGTGACTTAATTAAACCAAAAAGTTTCCACATAGCAAAAGAATGAATCAACAGCCTAAAGAAACCACCTACAGAATGGGAAACAATATCTGCAAAGAAAGGACTAAAATCCAGAATCTAATAGAACTCAAACAACTCAACAACAACAAATAACACCATTAAACAGTGGGCAAAGGACAAGAACAGACATTTTTCAAAAGAAGACACAGAAATGGCCAAGGAACATATGAAAAAATGTTTGTGCTTGACATCACTAATCATCAGAGAAATGCAAATTAAAAGCACAGTAAGATACCATGATGATTGGAGATGTCAAGCTATTCATATTGTAAAAAGACAAAAAAATAACATGTCAATGAGGATATAGGAAAAGGGAAGGCTTATATACTGTTGGTGGGAACATAAATTAGTACAACATCTATGGAAAACAGTATGGGGATTTTTCAAAGAAGTAAAAAATAGATCTACCCTTTGATACAACAATCCCACTACTGGGTATCTATGAGAAGCAAAAGAAACCATTAAACTAAAAAGATACTTGCACTCATTTGTTTATCACAGCACTATACGTAATAGCAAAGATATGGAATCAACCCAAGTGTCTATCAACAAATGACTGGATAAAGAAAATATGGTGTACATATGGGTGTATATAAGAGGGTGCTAAAAAAATTATACATATTTAAAGAAAGGAAAAATCTGTATTAAAATTGTAATACTCAAGTCACATTTGAGTTTTGCAATTACAAGAGATAAAAGATACAATGTACAAGACAACAAACATCACTGGTATATATTGAGTATTACAATTTTAATACAGTTTTGTCCCCTTTCTTAAAATGTATATATGTATTTTTGGAATCCCCTGTATTTGTGTGTGTATGTGTGTGAATACACACACACATACCTTGGACCACTACTTAGCATCAAAAAGGATGGAATCGGGTCTTCTGCAGCAACATGGATTTAACTGGAGGCCATCATACCATTATGTTAAGTGAAAAAACTCAGGTAGGAAGCTGCGTTTTCATTTGTAAAAGAGAGCTAGATAATGTGTACATATTGAAATAGAGAGTGGAATAATAGATATTGGAGACTTGGAAAGGTGGAAGGCTGAGGAAGGGATGTGGGATGAGAAATTACATATTGGGTACAGTGTACACTACCAAGTAACGGGTACACTAAAAGCCCAGACTTCACCACTCAGCAATATATTTATGTAACATAAGTGCATTTGTCCCCTTTAAATGTTCAAAAATAAAAAAATTAAATTTTACCATTATTTAAAAAAATGATAAAATAAGTGATTTTTGATCCAAGGGAAAAGATTGAGTGTAGTAGCACCTAGTACAGTACATTGTTTTGCACATAATAAATATCCAAAGCATTTGATTGAATGACTGACAAACATCTGAAACATAATATTTCCCCTTTGAGTTTTCTGCCTAATAAGAAACAGAATTGAAATCTGCTTCTTTCATGTAAGGATATTTAGGAAGTTTTCTTTGGTTGACCTGGACTGCTTACATTTAAATGGCCCTAGGACTAATGTTCATGGTTAACAGCTAATGCTTTGATTCTTTCTCTTCAGTATACAGATACCCTCCAGTAATGAAAACAAGTTTCTACTCAGGAAATCAGTTCTTTGTTAATTTGCATCTCTGTAGTTCCCACCAAAGAATTTGCTGGACCATTTCATCCTGTTTCCCATAATCATAAACATACATCTTTTGGGGAGAGATTTGATAAACAGGAGTAATGTACACATGTATAGTACTCTGTTTTCAGCATTGGTTATATATCACATATACAGTAATACATGTTATATATAGATATGTGTAATATGTATAAAAATGTATGTACATGTGTATGCATGCTAAAGAGAAGGTATTTCTGAAAGACAAACAGCATTTTATGAATAACCAGTTAATTAGTAGCTTATAGAATATTAGGGTAAAGTTAGCATATAACTGTGTGTTTTATATTTTATTAGTTTTGTCTGTTTGTTTTTACTCAAAGGGGATTTCCAGATATATGTTATGCCAGAATGTTGTCCTGATTATTCATGAATAAAGTACCCAAAATATAGCTGCATTATCCTCATCAGCCCAGGCCTAAAGGAAATAATATGAAAGGAATCCAATTGGCTGTGAGCCAGCACGTGATTGAAACCCATGAGCACACAGACGGGACGCCAGTTAGGTACACATGCTCTCCTGATGGCCCTCACCATGACCCCATCCTGCCCTATGGGGACAGCCTTGTGGTTTGTGGCCTCCCTATGTGTCAGCTCCCTCACACAGCCTGCTCATAGAAACATCCTGACCATGCCATTTGAGACTGCCGTCCACAAAAATCCTCTCTTTATAAAGCAAAAGATCACAATTTTTTCTTTAAAAAAAGGTAAGGAGTTTTACTCCCTTAGCAGCATGGTGGTGCTGACAAAACCGTAAAACTACATTTTATGGAACTGACATACAAAAATATGTTTATTTGCTGCCTCTTTCTAACCTTACAGGTACCAAGCACTGGACATTTGAAGACTTGCAGAAATGCCACAAAAAGCAAAAAAGGAAATCTTACCATTCCGGAAGCACATGTACAGCCTACCAAAGCCAGAGTCCTTCAGATCACAGGCCTGCACAGAGACTTGGATAACACACAGAGCAAATAGCTTATGACATAAAAGTTGATGACAGAGAAGAAGAGTTAATAAAACTATTTTCAGTAATACACCTTTCAATTATAAATCATAACATACAATGGAAGCAGGTATTACCTTCAAAAAAATCAGATATCATATGTAAACATTAGCAGTTCTTTAGGCCAGGTACAGTGACACGTGCCAGTAACGCTAGCTTTGGGAGGCCAATGGGGGAGGATTATTTGAGGCCAGGAGTTTAAGACCAACTTGAGCAACATTGGAAGATGTTGTCTCTACAAAAAATAAAGCAATAATAAAAGTGAAGCAGGCATGATGGCACATACCTATAATCCCAGCTACTCAGAAGGCTGAGGCAGAAGGATCACCTGAGCCCTGGTGAGTTATGATTGGGCAACAGAGCAAGTCCGTGTCTGAAAATAAAAAGTAAAAATAAAATTATTTAGGTGTCTAAGGCCCTCAGTAAATAAATGCTTGATGATGATGATTGGCAAATACATATTTGTTTAATGCATACATAGAGTCACAATTCACAAAAAATTGAAAAATCTGAGCTGGGCATGGTGGCTCATACCTGTAATCTAGCACTCTAGGATGCCAAGGGGCTAAGATCATGTGCCCTGAGTTAGAGAACAGCTGGGCAAGAATGAGACCCCATCTCTACTAGAAATAGAAAAATTAGCTGGGCACTGTGGCAGGTACATGTAGTCCCAGCTACTCAGAAGACTGAGGCAGGAGGATCACCTAAACCCAGGAGTTTAAGATTGCAGTGAGCTAGGCTGACAGCATGGCACTCTAGCCTGGGCAACAGAGGGAGACTGTCTATCGAAAAACAAAAGAATTTACAAATCCTCTGTGTGTTTACAACTCTAAGCTTCAGTTCTTTTCTGTCAAGTGGGATTGGCTCATAGCCGGGCATTCTGCTGGGTGCCTATGCTCCCAGCTGCTGGGGAGGCTGAGGCAAGAAGATTGCTCAAGCCCAAGAGTTTGAAGTTGCTGTGAGCTTTGATGCAACAGAACTCTAGACAGGGCGACAGAGTGAGACTCTGTCTCCAAAAAATAAAAATAAATAAAAATGGGACTGGCCCAGGAAGCCATATTAACACTCAAGTATTTCGTGAGAGATGATCTTCTTGTTGGCGCTATCCCAGGAAACTAGTTCTTTTCTTCCCAGTCAGTGGAAACTCTGATGAAAAATAAATAATTTTTTCATTCTAAAGTTAATGGAGATTTATAAGTTAATTATACTCTACAACTACCACTTACCACCGAAAACAGTTCTTAAGGAAGATTCTCAAAGCTGCATTGGGGGTTGGAGCACGGTGCACTAGGATGCAAGAGTGCACAAACTGGACCCACACATGGGGAAATACAACAAACATAAAGTGGGCAGAGTGCAAAAGCAAAGAAACAATGGAAAATCACAATGTCGTTAAATGCTCAGACTAAATGTAAAGTACGTGTAGTCTCTAGTTTATTCATATGACACTGCAGTACTCTTTATAATCTCTTTTTTTTTTTTAAGCAAAAGCAGAAAGAACAATGAGTAACTCTTTCCAGGATGATATAATAAAGCACATAAGGAAAATAAGGGAAACAGTGAAATAATTTATCAGGATTTATAGTGAGGGCAGCAAAGTTCCATAAATTAATCCTTATAATGAATGCTGAGGTTCCCTGAGGGGATTCAAAAGCTCTGTAGGACACCCACAAACTGATAAGAGAAGATGGCAAAGAGGGGGAAAGGGCTAAGAAAAAAAGCAGAAAGTGGAATGAACTAATAAATTAAGAACTAAGAAAAGTAGCCAAATGAATAAATGAATCAGCCAATTAGGTGGTCAGTTAGTGAGGCATTAATCTAATCACCGTGACCAGAACGCCACTTTCAGCTCCCTGTACCAAGAGTAATTGGTGGTCAAAGCTAGAAAGCCAGGCCCATGTTTGCAGAGTGTACATGTAGCTAGTTATAGTGTTTATTTTACCTGTTTACATTCAGTTAATTGTTGATGCTTTCTATGTGACCAAGCTATTTTTAAGAGTGTTCACATTTGTAGTTAATAAAAAAATCTAATGGTGATTATGTATAAGAAGAGATTTCCGATTCAGAGGCGTAGTATGGGCAAAAGCCTAAGTAGAGAGGGCTTAAAAAAGGGTAGGGAAAGAGAAATCAGAGACCTTATTACAGAAAGCTATTCTGAGGAGTTTGCTTTGAACTGAGCAGAGTACTAGGGCTAATGGGGAAGAGGTTTTTATTTTTTCAGATGGAAAAAAGTGTACACATTACTCATTCGAGGAGGCCATGATGCAGGAAGGGAGATGCGGGGAATACCTAGAGCCATGGCCTTGAGTAGGTTCAAGGGGTAAAGTTCTACATGAGGATAGCTGAGTGTGTGTGAAATTGTTATCTGGAAGGGAGCAAAAGAGAAAATGGGGTAAGGACGCATGCACAGAATGATTGCCAGATGGTATCTGGTTCCACTTGAGGCACGTGCTAATGAATTTCCTGTGAGACGGATCAATAGGCTTGAGCCATTCCCCTTGTCTTCACTTAGGAGATGGGAACAGGTGTGCTGTAGGCAGAGCATAGTGATCAGCCAGGTCTGGGATTTCTGTCAAGTCAGTAGGGTAAAGAGAGAAAGGAGCAAGGAAATTGGCCACATATGCAAGGTGGTGATTATCATCAGCTGCTGTGGAATCTAAGCTGGCTAAAGACAGAGGAGTGAACTGTGTGAAAGAAGGACAGGGAAGAGGTAGCAGAAACAATAGGTTTGAAGGGATCCATGGTGTTTAAGAATTGTTTGTGTTTTGGGGGACTAGAAAGAGGGGGCAGGAAAGATGAGAGACAATAGTCTGGGAACAGGGTGATGTGAAAATTGAGATCATGAAAGAGTTACCCATTTGGGTAAGGACAAGGCGTAGGGGAGGGAATGGCTAAGCTGGGATGAAATTACCAGAGGAAAAGAGGTTAACAATCTGAAATACAGCAAAAGTTGTTGGAAGAATCACTCCTGACATGATTAAAATCCTCCCACAAGGAAGAGAGCAGTTCTGTTGGGAGAGTGACAGTTATCTAGGATTTTATTATTCAAAGAACCATCCACAAGCTTCAGCATCACCTGGGTTCTTGTCAGAGAAGTAGATTCTGAGGCCCCACTGCAGAATTACTGCATCAGAATCTACAGTTCAAGATCCCTCTAGATAGTCATGTGTGCACTGAAGTTTGGGAAGGATTGAATTAGGAACTAAACATCTTTGTGAAATGAGTAACCCATGTGTTGGAAGGATTGTAAGAAGGAGGGGTTATGGGTAGAGTCTGATGACAAGAGACTCCAAGGTGGATGTCAAGGAAGAGGGATAATGAATGGTCTGGAGACTGCATTGAGATGAAAAGAGTTTAGCCACCCCACTCCAGGATGAATGAGGAAAGCAGCTACGAGATGAAGGGATGCCGAGAGGCACTGAGCTCACGAAGGAACCTAGGTTTCATTTATAACAAAACAAAATGAACTTCTGGAGAAGTTTCTGGAGAAAAGATTGAGTGTGTCTCACTGAAATCTCGAGAAAAGGGCAGTGGTTCCCAGAGGGCAAAGTGGAAAGAGTTCAGAGGTTGGGGGTATGTGAGAGAGATGGCCTTGTGGGAGGTAAAGGGGACCTACGAGCCTGGACTTACCATGGAGACTGACACAGACGGGCACACAGGACATGACTCATTGGAGGCGGATAATGACAGCAAGCCTGCGAGTGTGGTGAGATCAAGAAATGTGAGTGTCCAGGGGGTCACTCTTTTTTTCTCTTCTGATGGAAAGCAAAAAAGAAATAGGGAAACAGATCAACTTCTCTAAACAGGGGAATTGATGAATGAAGTTAAATTTAGATATATAATGAATATCACAGTGGGGTTAAATGAACAAACCAGGATTATGTGTCTCAATATGGCTAAAACTCAAATACATAATGTTGAATAAAAGTAACAAGTTGCATAAGCTTAGTTTGATGAAAAGTAAATATGAAAATAATAGTGAATATTATTAATGAAGATATGTGAATATATGTGAAGATACAATGAATGTATACTGTTTAAAAACTGGACAGTGATAGCCACTGATTTTAGGAAATTATTTACCTCTAGAAGACAAGCAAGGGGAAGAGGTGAAGATGAAGTTTTAGCAATATTTGTAAGACTTAAAAAGTAAAAACTTCTGAAGCAAATATACAAAATATTAACATCTGTTCTGTCTTAGTGCACACATGAGTGTCTGTTACAATTATTAGAAATGATTTTCATTTTAAATTAATGCACTAAAATGATAGATAATAGGGGAGGGACTATAATTTACCACTGAGCCTTGGAGGATAGACATTGAAGTTCTTTAAAAATAATGGCATGGCCATTTTATCTAGTTATTCCTTCTTTCTTTAAGTTGTAGCCACAAGAGCCCATCTCAATCCTGTCCTGTCCTTTTCTCTTTCTCCAGAAATGTTAAGCAGGGTAAATGCATCATATTTTCTTAAGCAGAGCAATTTAGCTTTTACATTGTTCTGCTTTCTCCTTCCAAACTCTGCCTGGGTTACATTATTTTATGACCAAGTGATATTTTAGTATATAAATGGTGTTTTGTCTGACTTAGACACTTTCTTTCCTGAAAAGGAATTTGCTGCCCGTTTTTTCAGTGGCAAGGGAAGGCAGGAAGGAATACCTATATAACAACAAAAACAAAACAATCACAAATACATTTGCAAAAGCCAAATGTTCCATGCTTTGCAAGCAAACATAATGAAAGAAGCAAACATCTTCTCTCTCAGTAGGGTATGATCCTTGGTTTATTTTTTGGTGATGGTAATGGGAGTTGACATACATTTAAGAAACCTTTTGCTGGGATTAGTCATGGCCATGTGATTTTTTTTTTTCAGTATAGTATCAGGGATGAAATCCATGACCTTATAAGTCAAAAACCAAAAGCAAATGAATTCACCTTCACCTTCATCTGTAGACATACACACACGGAGCAGAATTTTAAGCTGAAAGCCCTGTATTTACTAAGCAAACTCACCCCCTTTGCCTTGCTGTAAGTGTCCTCCATTCATCAATCAATGGAACTACAAATGCCAGCCTTTAGGATCGATCAGCATGTCGTAATACAAAATCAAGCACTTTAGCTGGAAAACATTATTGTCTGTTTCACCATAATGAAATGATCAAATTTCATTTGTAAAACTAATGAGTTTTATTTAAACTCAGAATGCATGCAATACTGTGACTGCTAAAACCACATGTGCAATTCTGAACTGCATTGATATGGTGTCCAAATCAAGGGGCAGTGCCGGATAGCAACACTGCTCAATCCTTTTGGCATCGGTATGCCGTAAGGAGCCTTTTAAGGGATGTTTTCATAATGCCACTTGCCCCATGAAATTTTAATGCCACAGACATATTACATATCTCTTTATGTATTGTGTATAGGTCAGGGCTTATATTAAAAGAGTAAGTTTTTTACCCACCAAGAACCAATTTTTGCCCCTTTTGGGGTTTGTTATAGCCTTGTTGAGAATGCTGAATGGTATGGACTGGGATTGTACTGAATATACAAACTGATCTTAGAACCCACCCTTCTCTCCCTTCCCGTTTAATCCTCACTGCAACACAAATATGTGTGTGTATATGCACACACACACACACAGAGCTATAAATATATATTTTTTTTATATATACATGTAGAGAGAGAGAGAGAGCGCTCAACAGTTAATCAGAATAAAGTAATATTGCAGGCAATTAGGTTCAATTGAGTATTTTCTACCAACCCCTCATTCATTACTGGGGATTTGATAATAACCTTAAGGGCAGAATGTTTTAAATGCCCAGGCATCTGCACATCAACTTTCCTTTTGTTCCTTCCTTAGTAAATCATAATACCAAATTTTAATGAACAGAAGAATTTCTTCACAGGATTATACACACATATCATATGTCCTCTCCATTATGAGTTAGTCAAGACCTTTTTCAAGGGTTATTTGACTATATTCAATTTTCACCTTGCATGCTAATTGCAGAGCCTCGCAATTGTATAATTGCACACAATTCTGTGCATTGTTCACACCTTCAGACTCTGGAGTCTGTATTCTGTTCTCAGTACTAGTTTTAAGTGAGGCAACTACAAACTAAATTATGTTTTTCTGAATGATCAAAACCATGGCATGAAAAAAGAAATGATTGCATTAACTGGGGATAGTTAGCCCAGGAAAAGAATGCTTAGGGAAGCCCTAATAACTGTCTTTAAATATTTGAATAGCTAGCAAGAAGGATGAAACATTAGACCAAACCAGTGAAGGATTGCTACCCCAAAACATGCCACTTTGGGATGAGGATTAAGAAGCAAATACAAAAAATGTTCTTGCCTTCTCATGCTATTGGCCTAAATAGTAAGATATAAATTTGTCAAGTGTCTCTCCCTTGCCTCTCCAATCAGGAAGGCAAAGGTTAATCACATGAGACTGCTCTGGATTCTTGTCCGTCCAGAGATAGCACTGGAGAAATCTATGTAACAAATTTTGCTACAATTAGAACTTACTTACAGTTTTCTTCTCCATACATTTGCTTTCTCATTATTTGCCTCCTCTAGAAACTCGGAGTCCTTTTTCTTTGCTTTGTTACTTCTCTAAACACATGTCATTTCTTGTTAAGACACTGTGTGAGTCCAAGTTTGAACACCCCTGGAGCTGCTGCTCTCTGGGAGCTCCCAGCCCAGGAGCGACACACATGCTAACAAACGTCTATTTGTTTTTCTCTTGTTATCCGTCTTTCACTCGTCTTATTTGCAGACTCTAGCCAGTGAACCTGAGCGGAAAGAGGGAAAACAGTTTTTCCTCCCCTGCATCACTTTTGAGCTCACACTGGAGTAAGACCAGGATGGTTCAAATCCTTTGACTTGAGGAAGGTTACATACCCCATCCATGCCTTAATTTCCTTACCTAAAAATTGTGGATAATAATTGCATTTATTTTGTCATGTGGCCACTTTATCCATGGGGTTAAGGTGAAGATTAAGTGAGTTATATATAAAGTGTTAAGAACACTGGCTAGCAGATATTATGTGCTATCCCAGGAAATTGCTCTAAGATACAGATTGCTAATTCCACAAAAGCCTTCCTTGCAATGCACTAAGCGTCCATTTTCTGGAAGCTGTCAAGCAGAAACTGATTAACTGTTAGTGATATTGTAAAGCCGAGTAGATTGTAGGCTGGGACCTGCAATAGATGATCTCCCGAACCATGCCGAGCCTAGGACTCTGTACTCCTCTCTGGTACTCCACCAGCTCTCTCTAATTATCTCCAAGCTTAAACTACTAGAATGTTGGTCTGAAAGAAGTTGTTTGCAAAATTGACCAATAAACAAAATCCCACACAGCAGTGGCCTGAAAAATCTTCCCTGTGTGGTTAGTGATGTGTCTTCATTCCTCCTCAACCACAGCCTAAGCACATTGGCTACCTGAACGTTGGAGCCCAGTGCCCACTCCCACTCCTTGGTCCCTGCACTGAAAATTCTTTGTTAACCACCCAATGAGTGAACAACTGCCAGTTCCTGCTGAAAATATGCCTCGACCTTAGATGGACTGTGTTTTCCTTGATGCTAACAATGAATCGCCTTCACTACTGAAAAGGAGACTGTATATCTACATTCTTGTTTTGATACGGCTACCGGTGTTGATGCAGCATATTGAAAACTACAAACCAAACAGATTTATTTTAAAATATGTGCATAGTTTTGACTGATCAAAGGCAGGCCATTATTTCTACTTAATTTTTAAAACTGATCTGGCTAGTTATTAATATGTCACCTTTTCATAGCCACATATGCAAATTTTCTAAGTCCAATTTGAAAAATATTAATCCAATGGACTTCTCTTGACATTTTTTCCTTTTCACCTACCTTTAGTACTGGACAATTCTTATGAGCGCTTCATTAAAAACTCTTTTCCCCTCAACTCAGTGACTCACAAATCTCATACTCTCAGTTCTTTAAACGCATCATCTCCTTTTCTGCCCCTCCCTACCCTCCTCCTGATGTGGTCAGAAGGCGGCTATTCTTTGTACTCTCCCTCCATGAAAACTCCTCTCTTTTTCTTAACCCCAAATACCATCACTCTCAGCTATCGAAAAGGTCCTTTAGGGGCGATAATGACAAAAGGATTGAGAAACACTTCTATATAGCCCTGCCCCTTGATTTGGACACCGTATCGATGCAGTTCAAAATTGCATTATGTATTCTTGACTTAAATAAAACACCAGCTTTACAAAAGAAATTTGATTATTGAGTTATGATGAAACAGGCATTTTTTTAAACCAAAAATGGTTGATTTTGCCTTGTTACATGTCAATCTATATGAGTGGTTGACGTGTACTTCCATTGATTGATGAATTGAGGCACTTTTAGCTCAGGCTTTGGCCCAGACTTCAGTTAGAGAGTTCTACTCTCAGGATGTCTCCATGAAAAGGCCTCTCCCATGACCTTAACCAAACCTGTCTAAAAATAATACTGTTCTGCTCACTTTCTACAACTTGAGCAGGCCTTCAATTCAGATTCAAAAATCCAACTGTCTTTGACTCTTTTCCTCCTATCCATCTTAATGATTTTCTGATAGCCAATGACCCACAGTGTATTACTGACATTTCCCATAAACTATCACACCCTGCCCTTTCCTCTACATCCCCACTTAAACTTTCACTATCTAATGTCTGGATTACAACAAAAGTTCAACTTTTCTTGCTGCCTCTGGCCTCCTTCTTTTCAAATCCAGCACCTTAACCTCCTAAAACACAATTTTCCACTAATTCATTAATTCTTTGTCTAATTAAATATTTATTGAGCACCATTCTATAGGCCCAGAGGATACTCCTGAGTAGTAGCCACACAAGAAGTATGCAATAAATCTTTGTGGAAAGTTTGTAAAAGTCTTACCTTTATTTAGACTTAGTGAAGATTCTCTGAACAACTTGACATTGCTGATTCTTAACTAGAGGAAGATTGAGTCAAATCATCGGGTTTGTAAACTTCTTCAAATAACAGTGTAACATATTGAAAATTGTTCCTCAGGGGCCACCGTGAGAGCCTTACACACCATATTAATGTTTCAATGACCCCTTCCAGTTTAGCATGGTACAAAGGACAAAGTCAAGGGAATGTGAGAGGAATAAAGACGTTCTTATTCTTGTTATTTATTTGCCTAGCCCATACCTCCACATGGGGTCAGGCTTACAAATGAAAGAAGTATAGAGTTGTTGTTTCCTAAGTCTCATCAAAAAAGCCTTTGACCAAAAATATATCACCTTCTGGACCAACTTGATAGTGAAATTCACAAGTCATTTTTTAGAATTAAATCATTAAGAGCTCAGCCTAAAATGTTATTAGGGAAATGACATGTTAGACCATGGCTGGCCTTTCATTCCTTACTGCCCATTAAGCTACATTCAACAACACTTCAATTATTTTATAGTCTCTCACACATCTTTTCCTTTTCACTCCCAATGCTGTCACACAAGGTCACGCCCACAACAGGACAAGCAAGCAGGTTTGTGCAAGTTGAGCACCGAATATCTCCAGGATGTGCTATCTCCACAGACTACACAACAACCTGTGCTTTGCAATCAGCCTTTCCTCTTGTGTCACTCCTACCATAGTTAAAAAAAAAAAAAAAAAAAAAAATTATGGGCCAGTGTCGTGACTCAGGCCTGTAATCCTAGCATTCTGAGAGGCTTAGGTGGGAGGATCCCTTATGCTTGGTAGTTTGAGACCAGCCTGAGCAAGAACAAGACCCCACTCTACTAAAAATAGGAAACAAAATTAGCCGGGTGTCAAAGTAGGCACCTAAAGTCCCAGCTACTCGGGAGGCTGAAGCAAGAAGATCACTTGAGGACAGGAATTTGAGGTTGCTGTGAGCTAGGCTGAGGCCATGGCATTCTAGCCGGGGCAACAGAGTGAGACACTGTCTCAAAACAAAACAAAACAAAACAAAACAAACAAAAACTTTACCCGTCTAGTATTTTATACCTATTTTCTATGTATAAAGTGTTAGATCCTTCCTTTCCAAACAGAATTTCTACATTATAAACATCATTCTTTTCATTCCATATTGCTCTATTTACTGTTCACTACTGAACTCACTTTGAATATGGCAACATTGACCCTTTAAACCAAATATTCTTTCCTTCCCTTCCTTCTTTTCTAATTCATAATCTCTAAATCTCAGTCTAAATCCTTTATCTTCCATAAAACCTTCCGAAACTATTCCAGGTCAATATTCTCTCTCCTCTGAACACTTTCAATAAACACTGCATGGTCCGCTCATTTTGCACACTTTTTGCAGAATTAATTCTATGTGCATTTTTTTTTTTTAGACTTCACATTTCTTAAAAAAAAATGCACATAGAATTAATTCTACAAAAAGTGTGCAAAATGAGCGGACCATGCAGTGTTTATTGAAAGTGTTCAGAGGAGAGAGAATATTGACCTGGAATAGTTTCGGAAGGTTTTATGGAAGATAAAGGATTTAGACTGAGATTTAGAGATTATGAATTAGAACAAAAACCAAAAAAAAAAAAAGAAATGTGAAGTCTAAATGACAAGGACATGTCTTACCCATTGTTTTTGTGTATTTCCTTAAAAGCCAGATAGTGTTGATGTGGAGAAGACCCAGCAAGTTGTATCTTGTATTTATGAGTATCTTTTTGCATTTGTAATTTTAAAAAACAATTTAACAAAACAGAGCAAGGTTGCTACAGTTTGAATATATCCCCCCAAATCCATGTATTGGAAACTTAATCCCTCTGCCCTCATGAATAGATTTTTGTTACTATCCTGGGAGTGCATTCAGTATCACAGAAGTGGCTTTGTTATCAAAGTCAGCTCTCTCTGGTTGTGTTGCTCTTGCCCTTTCAACTATATGATGCCCTCTGCCGTGTAATGACACAACAAAAAGGCCCTCAAAATGCCAGCACCAGGCTCTTGGACTTTGCAGCCTCCAGAACCATGAACTAAATAAACTTCTTTTCTTCATTAATTACCCAGACTGGGATATGCTGTTAGAGCAACAGAAAATGGACTAAGCATATCATTGATGCTAAGTAATGAGAGTACTGATTGATAAGCCATGTCAGTGGAAGAAATATGAAGGCATAGAACACAGAGAAGGCGACATTCCACTGAAGTGGGTATGAGGATCACAAAGTGACTACAGAAAATTTAAACTGAGTTATTGCTAAGAAAATGAAGTCATTGAGCTGCTAAATTACAAAAGATAGATAAACAGTGGGAAGAATTTATTGTACAAATATTTGTTGAGAATCTATGATGTAGGGGTACTATACTAGACCATGCATGAGGTAGCCATAATTCATTGGCCCCATGGACCTCACAATCTAATGGGGCCTTGTGACAATATATGTTCTATAGTTTCATGAGCCCTCAATGACCCTCTTTGAGTTTAACCAAATTGTGTATTAAGACCTTCACAATTATCATTAGGAAAGCTAAAGATTTTAAGCCACTTTTATAAAATTCTTAAGGGCTTAGACTAAAAATTGCAATCTAATTACATAAAAAGCAAAAACTAACAACTTGATTTCTATTCAGAACTTTTCTAAGTTATGAGAACTGAAAGAAACCATCCTCCTCCAATGTCAGATCTGAAGCTGCCAGGAGTAGATGAACCTTGACTTTCATTATAGCTCAGATCCAGACTGGCTGTGAGACCCCGGGAAAATGCACCCTGTCTCTCTGAGCCACATTTCTCTCTCTGTAAAGTGAGGATACTGGACTAGATGATCTTAAAGACAGCATCTACTTTTATGTCCTAGGAGTCTGTAATTGCTGTGGGCTAGATTTAACACAGACTGCTGCTCTGCCTTGGCTCCCACCTATTGGAAGTTCATGGGAAGCCAAAAAATTCCTCCTTAAGACAAGATTTCTCAAGAAGTCAGGCAACATGTGACCAGGCAGGACAGAGACGGTGCACTCTCCTCTACAGTATGCTTCTCTCTACCATTATCTTCTTCCTTTTACAACCTCTTAGGATGATACCAAGGTGCTTCTCTGGCTAGAATTTTAAGAAGACCCCCCCCCAAAAAAAAAAAGCTTATAAAACTTGTAGCATCCTTTTCAGGACTTTCTTTAAAAAGCTCTCAGCAGCAAAGACATGGCCCAGCACATCTTCAGTGGTAGACATGCTGATGCCAGAATTGTCACGTAAGGCCCATATACACAGCTCTACAGGGACATGTGGACCTGAGGTAAAGCACAGGGCCCATCAAGGCTGTAGGGAAGGGCCCATATAACTTTTCTGTATTTGAAAAACAGCAATACAAAACTTGACACTCCTCCTCATGAGTTGGCAGCAGACTTGTGGGAAAAGTTTTGGATGGAAGGAAAACCAGTGAATATTGATCTTTTGGCTCTGCCTTTACATAAAAGGCAAAAATGACTCTTCTCTTAATGAAGGATGACTGGGAGAAGCTTAGAAGATTCACCAATTTGGTTTCATTCTAGTCAGCTTATCTAAACCAGACCCAAATGATCTAAGACTTTCTGGGTTGTAAAAGGGAACTGGAATTCTTAGGGCAGACATGTAAAATTTCCAAGGCTCCCTATTTCTTGTCATCCTTTCAGCAATGTGGTGCCAGCAAAAACCAGCTAATAGAATCTTATGATCCAAAATTAATTTGGAAAAAAAAATAACCCGCCAGAACTTTTTAACCTAAAAAACAGGGTGGCAATTTAGGTTGGATTTACATTTTCGGCAAACATTCACATCAGTCCTGCTTTTATGTTTGTGGATTCACTCAGGTTCAGTTTTCATGAGAACAGTTTCAGAGGCCTGGGCAGATATTGAATGACCAATGGGCACCAGCAAAGCTGGAAGAGTGCTCGGGTCGCTGGATGCCTGTGGGGTCATTTGAATCACTTCCTCAAATACCCAGGTTTCAGTCTAAAAGCGAGAATCTTCCTCCTTAATTATACTCCTCTTTGGAAGAGGAGAAACTGAAAGTACAGGCTATACTTTTTAAAGAATATTTATTTTTTTTCTAAACTAGAAAATGCTTAACTTCTGCCAGGGAGCCTGCCCCGACTCCGGTTCATCCTCTTCTTTTGCTTCTCTGAAATACACCATTTGCAAAATATTTTGCTTTTAAAATTAGTAATATCAGATTTTTATGTTACCTTATAGTCACATGAGAGATAGGATAATAGAAACAGCCCGAGTCTGTAGTTTGACAAGATGAAGCTTAGGTGGTTAAACTTCACATACATTCCATTGACATAGAATGTATTACTTTAACTAACTGTTATTCACGTAACAGTGAGGTTGGCTAACTTTGAAATCAGGTTTCAAGCACAGTCTAGTAATTCAATTGTTAATGTTTTAAAGGGAGGCATGGATTTATTTTTGTGTTTTCAAATAACAACAATTTGAAGCCAATAATTATATTAATTGCCTACTTAGTTTCTTACAAGTCAGGCATAGTGGCACATGCCTGTAATTCTAGCACTCGGCAAGGCCAAGGTAGGAAGATTGCGTGAGCTCAGGAGTTCAGTTAGGGACCAGCCTGAGCAAGAGCCAGATCCTGTCTCTAGTAAAAACAGAAAAATTATCCAGACGTGGTGGTACCTGTAGTGCCTGCTACTCAGGAGGCTGAGGCAGGAGGCTTGTTTGAGCTTAGGAATTTGAGGTTGCTTTGAGCTAGAGTCTGCCACTGCACTCTACCTGGGGTGACAGTGCAAAACACTGTCTCAGCAAAAGCAAAAAAAACCTACTTTCCTCTAAAAATATCTCAGCTCTGATAACAAATGAGGGCATACATATTTGGTAAAATTTATTTCTTATTTTTAAAAATTTCAATGTGGAAGGGGAGAACAGAGACAGAAAGAAGGAGGGAGGGGTGGGGAAAGGAAGAGCAGAAGGAGGGAGGAAGGTGGAGTCTTGGTGTGTGCTACACCCTTTGGAGGCAAGACACGATTGTAAGAGGGACTTTACCTAACAAATGCAATCACTGTAACCCGGTTTCTTGTACCCTCAATGAATCCCCAACAATAAATTAAAAAAAAAAAATTTTCAATGTGAAATAGTGTGCTTTATGTTAGTAAAGAAATACAGGCAAAAATCTAATTTTGTATTGGTATAGATGGTAGCTGGTTTATTTTTAATCACATTAAAAGAGGATTTAAATGATGTATATTTAAATTAACCTTAAAATAACTATTCTCATTTACTCAGGAAATACCTACATTTCAATTACATCTTAATCATTATCAAGATCAAATGTAAGTTATCTGCTTTTGTGGAATCAATAAAAATATGCTTTTGTCTAGTTCATAGAAAATCTACTCCTACTGACAAATTCACATTCGTATCTTTTACTCGCACATGGGCATGCTTATGCACTTATATACCCATCAATGAAACTCAAGCAGGAGAATACTGCATTCTAAATGGTTTATACTCAACATTCCCTAATTTAGTAAGGATAAGGATGTGTTGCAAACTAATAATCTCACAATATCATTCCAAACTATATAGAAAAATATAATAAAATATTAATATTTATGTTTATTACATAGTTATATAAATAGTTACATTTATTGTAAAGCTGCTCAAATATTGTAACCTCAGAATTTTGTACCAATAAAGTACAGAAGACATATCTCACCATATATATATTTTTTTTTAGTTCTTACTTTAACTCATTCCTCAGTTATCTAGACCATTTTTTGAGCAGTTTTTGTGGTAGTTGGCTGATAAATTTTATCAAACTTTGTAGATATGAGAATTCCAATTTGGCCATTTGTAGAATTGTTAGACTGAGTATTTGTTGGTTTGCTTTGAAAAGACTCTGTAGCTATTGCATCCATATTTGATGGCTTTAAAAAAAAGATACCAAAGTCACTGTCTTAATTTGTTTGGGCTGCTATTACAAAATACATTAGATGAGGTGATTTATAAACAACATACATTGACTGCTCACAGATCTGGAGGCTGGGAATTCTAAGTTCAAGATGATAATAGATTTGGTGTCTCGTGAAGGCTCATTTCTCATAGATGGAGCCTTCTTTGTATCCTCACATGGCAGAAGGGCAAAGAGGTAAGTAAGTTCCATCAGGCCTCTAAGCTATTCACTTCCCAAAACCCCTATGTCTTAATTACCAGTGCATTGGGGATTAGATTTCAACATGTGAATTTTGAAGGAGCATAAACTTTCAGACCCTAACATTCCACCCCTGACTCCCCAAATTTCACGTCCATCTTACATACAAAATACATTCATTCCATCCCAATAGTGTTAGTAGTCTTAACTTGTTCCAGCCTCAACTCAAAAATCTGAAGTTCTGAATCTCATCTAAATCTCATCTAAATCAAACATGAATCAGAATCAAGGACCTATTCATCCCGAGGCAAACTGCTTTCTAGTGTGAACCTATGAAATTAAACAAATTGCCTGCTTCCAACCTACAACAGTGGGCCAGACAAAAGAAAGACATTCCCATTCAAAAAGGGTGAAATAAGAAAGAAGAAAGGGTACCTGGTCCTAAGCAAGTCCAAAACCCAGCAGGGAAAACAACATTCAATATTAAAGCTCAAGAATCATCTTTGAGCCTGTGCCCCACCTTCTAGACACACTGGGGTCAGAATTGGCCCTCCAAGGTTCCAAGTGGCCCCATATCACAAACCTCACAGATTAGCGCCCTGTGCCTACAATACCATAGCTTTGAGAGGTTGTGCTGTATCAGAATAGGATTTTGGGGCAGCCTGCATCCACAGTTCCACCAGGCATTGTTGTAATAGAGGTCCCTGTGGCAGCCTTACCCCTGTGATCTACTGGACATTTCTTGGTGAGAGATTTTGTTGTGGCCCCACCCCTACAGGTCCACTGGGAATTGCCCTAGTTTGGGGCTCTTTCTGGTAGCCCTGACCCTGTGACAGTTCTCTGCCTGGCCACAAAGCATTCTGGGAAATTCTTTAAAATCTTGATGAAAGCATTCATGATTCCATAGGCAGTGTACTCTGTGCCCTGCTGGAGATGATACTGCATGGACACCACCAATGTTGCCACCTGTACCCTCTGAAGCAGCCACTGCTACATCTGAGTTCACTGGACCTGATCCTGGGGTGACTGAGGAGTGCTACACTTAACTGCAGCAGAGGAGAGCAGAGCCTTGAGGCTACACTAAGCAGTGAATCCTGAGGTTCCATGGACACCCTGGGCCCCTCCTTTGAAATGGTTCTGCTCCTAAAGCCCTGGCATTCTTGGCCTGTGATGAGAGGGGCAGTCTCCACCAACTCTGAAATGCCTTTGGGGAGATTCTTCCACTCTCTTGATGAATAGCATCTGGCTTCCTTCTAACTGTGGTACTCTCCTTATCAATATTCACTTGACCACACCCTTGGTGTTCTCTCCTCAACATATTTTCTCATGTTTTACAAGATGAGAACTTTCCAAAGCTTTAAGTTCTTCTCTCCTTTTCATTACAAATTCCATCTTTAATTTGTTTCTCTCTTCCCACATTACTATACGCAATCAACAGAGGCCATGCCACACCCTCAACACTTTGCTTAGATATTTTTACTGTCAACTATCCTATTTCCTCACTCAGAAGTTCCACAAAGCACTAGGACATTAACACAGTTCATTCAAGCTCTTCACCACTTTACATGCTCATGCATTACCTTTCTTCACAGATTCATATTCATTATTTCTTTATAATCATTTTGATAAGATGTCAGACAGAAATAATGAACCAAAATGGACTTCACCTATATGTTCGTGAGCACTTGCACAATCTCTGAGGAGATTTAACCATTTTCTACAACTCTCCTATCACGAGCCTCCATCAGAATCATCCTTAATACTCTATTCGCTAACATGTAGGCTTTACTGGTAGATACCTCCAAACTCTTCTGGTCTCTGTCCATTCAAAAACACATCTTCATTCTTAGGTATTTGTTACGGCAACATCCCACCTCTTACTATGAATTTCTGTGTAGAAATGGGTAATTTGTAAACAACAGAATTTATTTCTCACATTTCAGAAGCTGTGAAATCTAAGATCAAGATGACAGCAGATTTGGTGTCTGGTGAGGGCCCATTCCTCATATGTAAGTCATTACAAAAGTTTTGAGATACACAATCATCAAGAAACATAAATCTGCTTAGATGAAAACAAAATGAAGCCCTCCCAGGAACACCAATAAGTTGAGCAAGTTAAAACTTGCATGAATGAATCAGAAAGGATGTTGTTGACGGTGTTTCTGAAAGTGAAATAATGGACCATAAACACAACTGTCTCTAAACTTTTGTAGTGACCCACGTAGACTGTGCCTTGTGTGTTCGCATGGTGGCACCAAGCCTATTTAAAAGGGGTCTGCCCTCATTACCTAGTGGCCACCCAAAGGCCCCACCTCTTAATACCAATACATTAAGGATTAGATTTCAAGATTAAATTTTAGAGGGAAACATTCAGACCATAACAGTCACTTAGAACCATTGTATTTTTTTTGCATAGCAAGCATTGTTCCCTTCTGACGATGGTTGGAGTCTTCCTTTATACTTGAAGCTTCTGAATATTTACCTACACATTATATTGTGTGAATATCTGTATCAATTCAGGGCAAATCTATTAATATGAAACAATTTTTTTTTTATCTAGGAAGTTTTCTTTGTAGTTTTTTTTTTGTTTGTTTGCTTGCCTTTCTCAATGAAAATACTTACTATTTAGGAGATAGATCTCCATGAATTGCCTTCTACATTTGCTAACAATTATCTTACATTTCTACCTTTATACTAATTTCTTATGAATGCTAATATTATTTCTAAGTTTATTGTCTAAATTTTCTCTAGACAACTCTTTATATTTTCTGTAATATTGTGTTTGCTTTTTATTATTTTAAGACATTTTACCTCTATTACTGATTGTTTTTTAAAAAAATTATCTCAGCTTATTTTAAAATACAAGTAATATCCTCATTGAGAACAAGATGTTTTCTAAATATTTCTTGTACGTACTTTGTGAAATAAACCAACTTAGGAGGAAGCAGACTTCTGATTAACTACTGATTTGCTCATCTCTCTTGCTGCAAAATACTTTTAATGTCTCATACTTTCCTGTTTACTCATTCTTGAGTAATGTAATGAACAAGCCCTAAAATGCTGATTTAAACCCCTTGTTTAATACCCTTTTCATATATAAAAGATAACCCTGCCTGGTCTGGAAAAGCAGTAAGTTTAAAGGAATTACTCTCAGCAATGCCTACATGCTGGCTGTTCCCTCCTATGCTAATCTATAGCTTAGTAAATTGTTGCCCAATTGATTCCAAACAAACGCAAGTTCCTTCACCAGAACAGAAGTCATTATTCTCATTTTTCAAGCCTTATAAGTAGAACCTATTTAATAGTTTCATCTGGTATTTCTAAAGTAGTAAAAGAAGCATAGAAGAAGCACATTGAGTTAAGACCCTGTTCCCATAGAAGGAAAGAATTCTGTGATCCTCAATGTCCCCCCTTCCCTACTACTACAGAGATAATTTGCTTGTGCAGCTTACACTTCAAGATGTCTCTTGTTTTTATGAGCCCCTTGCATGGCTTGCAAGGGTCTCTACCAAGGTGATTTACATGGTTAAATATTTTTATAAAATTTGTGAAACTTAGGTGTCTTAGCCACTCTATCTTCTCCTTATCTCAGGTAACTATGAAGTGGCAAAAGGCATTTTTGAGATCCTGATAAGAAGCTGAGTTTGAGAATAATTTAGTTTGCCATTAGTGGAATGTATTTGTGTGGACCATAGACACTTTCAGGCATAGTTAAATTATTACTAGCCAAGCACTAAGAGGGTGAAGGAGTTAGAAATAAACCCCACATGACTCCTAAACAGGGGTCAAACTTTTGTTGGCTTACAAATTGCTATTTTCCAGGGAATGTGGAATTCTCTTCTGTAAGCTGAAGTTGGTAACTTCCTCAAATTCTTAGGGATTTAGAGAATCCTATACTCAATTTTGCTATTGGTTCTTGCTGAATATTAACAACCTCTGTTTACTTTAAGGAAAATGTACTCCATATGTTTCAGAATCATTTGTACTTGAATCACCACATGGGAGACATAAATAAATATTATATATACACATGTATAAATGTTTTTAAATGTAGAAGAGACTACTTTTATCTTAAAGATGAGTAGTTTTCATCTTGATCTCTGAGAGGCTGTGGATTCTCTCCCAGGTGTGGGTCCGCATTTTATATGTAATCTAAGGCACTGGGAAGGTGTCCTACCATTGAACTTGAGTCAGTACAGCAAATCCTTCTGGGCACTTTTGTACCACAAGTTAATTTAGCAGGAAGGAATTCAACCTCCTAATTGGATACTCTTTAGCCCCATTGAAGACCAAGGGATCATGTCTCCTGTGCCCTAATCCAAGGACAGAAACTGTAACTACACCAGACCAGTCGGGCTTAACTTAAATATAACAAAGTTATGAAATGTTTTTCAGTTGCCATGAACCCCAGGTTAAAGGTCACATAACCTGAGCAGACCCAGATGAACCAAGTGTGCAACATAGTGGAACCTAAGTGATCAGATCAAACGGAGGAGTAGGGACTGAATTAAGAAGTGGACACCACAAGGCGGAATCCAGAATCCAATCAGATCTAGCCCTGGCATAATGCTATGGCCTGATCTCATCAGAACATGCCTCCTAGCACCATCCCATTGCAAGATCTAATCATATATGCCTCATTGCCCTATGCTTACAAAATTTGACCCAGCTTCCAGCTCAAGGAGACAGATTTAAGAATTCCCTTCTGTCTCTTTGCCAGTCAACTTGCAATAAAGGTTTTCTTTTCTCAAAGACCAGTGATGACATGGGATTGGTTCTTTGGATCTCAGGCAGAGAGAATCCATTGGTTGCTCAGTATCCTAACCATATATTTGGCCTATAAATAGGGAGACTCTGTTCTTGTCCAGAACCTCCTGCTATATGATCAGGTAACTCTGAAGAAACAGTCTTCTGAGAATCACTTTTGCTCAGTCATTTAGAAACAATGCAGCCACTTCCACCTTAATCTTTTCAATATATTTATTGAGAAAATAAACATTCTTCAAAGAGAGCAAAATGTACTATTTAAATAAATTTATTTATTAAATAAATAAACTGTCTCTCTTGTACAGTTTATAATACATTGCAATAGTAATAATAAGGGTTTGTGTGTGGAATGCTAACTCAAAGAAAGGCTAACACTATAGCTTTCAAGAGGATGGTTCTGATATACAAGCAAAAGCATAAAGGTCTGAATAATTATAGAATGAAAGTCGAGGAGACCCACTGTTCACACACAGCTACCACTGCCCCTGCCAGGGACTGCCCCTGCTCTCATTCTGTCCTATATCATTCATCAGAGTGTAAACAGATTTACCCCTTTGTGAGGTTTCATCTTCCTCTGAACCCTTAGAATACTCTTATTTATTCATGTTTACCAAGCAAGGGTGGTGGAACCCTCTCTCCCTTCGGATGTTGTTAGATATAACCAGACTGAGTTTCAGACTGATAAATTCTGTTTGACATCACTTAGATTTCTCAAAGACATCAAAAATCAGCATATCAAAAATGAACTCTTGATCCTCCCCCAAATTCTAACATTCTCACAGTGTTTCGTAACCCAGAATATGTTGCCACCATCTCCCAATTAAGGAAAGAACCCTCATCATACATATCTCTCTTTCCTTCAGCACCTATTTCACCAGTTCCTATTAGCTTTATCCCCTATGTAATTCTAAAGCACAGTCTTTCCCTAACATTTGTAGGGTCCAGGGCAAGAGACCCACATACCATCCGTGGAATGTTTTAAAGGCATAAATAAGTGAAAAAGCTGTTAGGAAAAATTGTTCTATTTTTCTACCTTGACAAACATACCCCCATAATAAACAGGAGAGCATGGTTCAAATGAAAAATTTCCCATGTCCTTGGAATGCCACACCCTTAATTAGTGACTCAGAAAGAGTTGGCTTGTATCTCCTGGATGGCAGACCACAGGGTACCCCATATTATCCCATCTCAGCTGTAAGAGACCTTCCTGCAAGGGATGTTGTGTGCATACACACAGGCACCCAAGCTGCATGTCCAAGTTCCATAAGCTCTCGGCTCTCTTCATACCCTGTGCACAAGCTGCTACTGCCTTACTCCATTAAGGGTGCGATAACAAAAAGCCATAAACTGGGCAGCTTAAAAATAACAGAAATTTATTTCTCATACTTCAGGAGGCTAAGTCGTTCAAGATCAAAGTGCCAAAGTTCAAGATCTAGTGCCTGGTGAGGGCTTGATTCCTGGTTCCTAGAAGTCATCTCACTGGGTCTTCATATGGTAGAAGGATAGAGAAGATTTCTGGGGCCTCTCCTAGAAGGGCAATCATGAGGGCAGGCTCTTGTAATCTAATCACCTCCCAAAGGAGCCACCTCCTAACACGGTTGCCCCCTCCTAACACAGTTGCCCCCTCACAGTTAATGGCATAGAGTGTGTTTGTGGCATGCTCTTGAGTCATTCAGCTACAGGACAACTCTCTGGCTAAGACCTCCTAGAGGAAGTTGTTAAATCCCCACTGCCAACCTGATAAGGTTAATGAGGGCATTGAATGAAATAATAATAAGTAAATATGTTATGATGGTGTTGGGTGCATTTTAAGAACAAAATAAAATTTGTTGTGCAACCTCTTTAATCTTTTTTTGTTGTTGCAGTTTTTGGCTGGGGCCATGTTTGAACCTGCCACCTCTGGTGTATGGGGCCAGTGCCCTACCCCTTGAGCCACAGGTGCCACCCTTCTTTAAATTAATCTTAAAACACATATAAGACAGTAAGTTCCAGAAAGGCAGGAGCCATATCTGATTTCCCCAGCACCCACCCACCAGATTGGCTGATTCTAATAAATGCTTAAGAAATATTTGGTAAATGAATAGATGAAGAGTTCCTAGCCAAGCTTTAAATGCCTTTAAAGCAAAATAAGACATCGATTTATGGATGTTTGACAGGTCTAATATTTAGCACAGGCCTGATATTCACTGATATTCGTAAGTATTTGATACAAGAACACATGCTTGAATTAATGCATTTCATCTTTTATGGTGGCACACAAATTTGCAAGACATGACTTGACCCATTGTAGGAAACTGCTCAATTCTGAATGCAAACAACTAATCAGGCTGTCCTGAGCCCTGCCCTGTAGTACATTTTACAAAATGATTTGGAGAGAAGAATATGCAGTGTGTTAATTATGAATAAAAATGATGCAAAGCCAAAGAGATACAGAAGTAACTATGAAAGCATGCACCAGAAAAATGATTCACAACGACCTGCAATGGTGATGTAAATGATTACCTAAAGCAAAAAGGGGGCTTCATCTAAACGATCACCAACCTCTTCCATGTCAATCCTTTCCAGATTTACTTGTTCATATTTATCTATCACTCTATTCTTATGTAAATATATATGAGTATAAACATAGATGAATACTACATGCTTTTACCTTTTAGAGAATGGGGATCACATATATCGTATAACCTATTTTTTCCAGTTAGTGAACACCATTAAATAGTCTTCTGTAGTATTATCTTCCAATGCCACAGTAAGCATTCTGTAATTTATTTAACCATTATAATATTGTTTCCAATTTTGTTATATAGGACATTTTTTCCATGAACATTTTTATAACTGTTTCCTCCAAAACTATGAATTTCTTAAGATAATTCCTAAAATGTTGATATACATATATTGCTAACTCAGTCCCCAAAGGGCAACATAGATTCACCCTCCCACAAGTGGTATGAGAGGGTCCCTGACCACTGCTGGTGAAAGGGTGAATCTACGTGACCTTTTTCCTGATCCTCTACCAAAATTCTTGGTTACATCAACCACAAATCTTAGCTCATACATAGGCTGCTAGTGCTATCTCACTATTTTATTGCTGGTAAGCTTGAATTATTTCTTATATTTTATCAAGTGTTTGTATTTCTTCCAATAAAATGAAATTCAACAAAGGCAAGTATGAAGTTCCACATTTGTTTTCCAAAGTCTCAATAATATAATTGTAAAATAGGGAAACTTGGCTTGACAGTGCATGAAAAGGAAAATGAAAAAAAAAAAAAGCAAAGGGAATGTGATAGCTGTCTTTAAATATTTAACAGTTACCATATAGAAAAGGAATCATATTTAGTTTATATTTTTTCCAAAAGGAAAATGTAGGGCAAGCAGATGGAAAGTTACAGGTTGGCAGACTTTAGCTCATCTTAAGAAAGAAATTTTTAACTGTCTCAGCTATCTAAAGATGGAGTGGGTTTCCTCACTCTGTGAGACCCCCACCACTGGAAAAGTTCAAGAGTATAAAATGTCAGCTCTCAGAAAGTTGTAGAAGGAAGGGCTCTCCGTACTGGGTTAACTGGGTGACGATGAATGTCTCTTGAAACCCCATGATTCTTTGCTTCTATGAACATAGGCTCAGAGTAATTTCTTTAAAAAATATGTTACTACTCCCTTTTATGCTGTCAACTACCATGGAAATGAGAATGAAAATACCTTAAAGGTACTATTTTTGTATCATCTAATTAAGAGATTACAGCAGCTTGAGTTTTTCAGGTTTTTTCTTTTTTCATTTTTGGCTTTGGAGTCTTTTTTAATTCTTATCTAAGCACAAACCCTTAAACTCATTTATTAGATTTTCAAAACTAATCAATTTAGAATATATTTGTATTTCACTATAAACAAGATTACTAGGATTGTTGAACTTTAAAATAAATCATTTTTTAAAACATCAACAGTTTAATAATAGACTAAAAGAAATGAAAAGGCTTGCCTAGTTAGCAGCCCTGCTAGAATTTGTGAGCATTTGATGGCATTTAACTTAAGTAACATATGCTGTAAAAGTAATAAAACTATTTCACCCTAGACAAATCTGTAGATTTTTCACTATATTAGATGTGCCTTGCAACAGTGTGCTCAAAATTCCTAGTTATCGAGGGGTTGCTCTATTTGAGAACTATAGGTGATTAGATCAAAATCATGAAATATTTTCATCTTTCATTTAGCCATGCTCCCTCTCCTTTCATCTCTTGATTCACCTAGTCAAGCAACACCTGTATTTCTTTCACTTTCTTCCAAGTCCTAAAGAAAAGGGACTGTACTGAACACATCTCATGTCAACCCAGAGAAGTATGATCATTCCACAGGGCAGCCGACTCTGCTGCATTAAGCTGTAGAGATCAGTCTTCACATTTGGTTTACGGGAGAAGGCATCATATTGCAGAGCGCAGGGATTCTGAGGCAATTAGTCAGATCTAAAGCTTTAATTCATCATAATACAGTAATGAGCTAGACATGCTGTGGTATGCATTAGCGCCCGACTCTTTCCAATATTCCACCATGGGATTTTTTTTAAGCTGGGCTTGTTAAGTGATACCAGCCAACGCCGTGTTATATGATCTTGCTGATAGTGCAGATAAAATATAGCTGCTATTTATTTTGGTAATTTAATATGGTAGAAGTTTTAGAAAATTGTGCTGTTCACATGCTATTTTTAGGATAACAGTGACCCACCCTGATTCAGAGAAATCGAGTTAAACTGGGCTCGGTGTTTTCCATTCTGTTGTGTAACAACATGTTTCTGGGCTATGTTTAACCCCCAGAAAGCTGAAAATGCTGACCAGGTCAGGGAGGAAAGCCCAGAGCTTGACTGTGATGTAAGAATATGTCTGACTTCTCGCATCAGTGCAACATATATTTTTGGCAAGTCATTTATGGTTTTCCTACTCCCATTTCCAATTTAGGGAAATAATAGTTTCTTTTAGGAATGATTTATTTCTAAAATTATGTGGCAGGAGGGAAACCATATCTGGCTTCTTCATTTGGCTAATGCTGGAAGTGCACACAGCCACTAGAAAGAAATTCCCAGTGACGGGAAACTGGGCACTACCCAGACCTCTTCTCCTTATACTTAGAAACTCAAGCTGATGGACATCACTAAGAGTTCAGAAGTAAAGACTAACAAAGAGCCAGGAAATCCAAAGTAGTTTATCAATTTTCCTAAAATGCTGTACTTTCCCATCCTCATGCCTTTGGAAAGAAAATTCTTTACTAGGGAAGAAGTTTCAAGTCTTTGGGAGGTGAGTGGGTGTGTTGCATTGGTTCTTGTATGTGTGGAGAAAGGGAATGGCGGATCAGAATCCTCTGGGGAATTTTTCAAATACAGGCGTCTTTTCCCTCTACGCTTCCTGGCCACCCCCTCTGAGAACCCCAGTGTATCAAATCCCAAGTAACTACCGACTAGTGTGATGTTTTCAGTGGAAAGGAAGATAAGTGAAATAAGGAATATTTTCAGACCCTCAATTAACTCTGCTCTTTTTTTTCCATCTACCATCCTTCTTTTCATTCTAGTGTTTTTGAAGGAATACTTTATGTCAATACTGTTGAAGTGCTGGAGATGGAGAGATAAATTTTGTTCTTGCTACTGTGGACCTCCCGAAGATCTAATCAGGAAAACAAATCTATATGTGTATATATACATACACACACCAGTTAGTGGGGGGGTGGGGGAGGGAGGAATGACACAGTGCTTCACTAGACTGGCCTAATTAAGCCTAGAGGGAAATGTACTGTAATTGCCAAGAGGTCCAAACAAAAGGGGTAAATTCATAGACCTGGATTGCTGTTAGTATCTCTTGGCTGGTGTGCTGGATACAAACCTCGAGTCTTCTCAGAAATGCTCCACTGTTTCTTTCATTCTTTTTCTCAGTATTCCACATGTGCCAAATTAGCCCTCTCTTTCCAAACATGATTGAAGTGCCACCTTAGGGGATCACGGGAGCTGTCTTCCTGAGAAGCTGCAAGGAGGCAGGGGCTGGAACCTAAACTTCAGGAAAATTAACTCCCAGAGGTTGAAGGTTGGCTAATGGGAAACAAGAGACAGGACGAACTCCGCACACAACCTCTCTTCCTGTTGTCTTTTCTGTGGACTGTTCTGAGGTGTGGCTCTCCTTGCAAACCTGCCAGAAATTTCTTCTCCATGAGAGGAGTGAACACGCATTCTGAGTGACCTGCTGTGGTTCTTTGCAACTCTTTGTGAAGTAATTCATCAGGTCACATTCATTCTCATCTTTCCTTTTTTTCAGGACAATGGTTCACCTCATTCCCATTGTCCCAAGCTCACACGTCCAGAACCAACTGCTGTCTTTTAATCCTTGCCTCAGGGTCTGCCTTCTGAAAGACCAGGAATCTAACACCTGGATTTATGAATATTCAAGATTCTCCTTCCTCTTCCTCAGATAAAAGAATTTATGTTTTTTTTTTTTTGTAGAGACAGAGTCTCACTTTATTGCCCTGGGTAGAATGCTGTGGCCTCACACAGCTCACAGCAACCTCCAACTCCTGGGCTTAAGCGATTCTCTTGCCTCAGCCTCCCGAGTAGCTGGGACTACAAGCGCCCGCCACAACGCCCAGCTATTTTTTGGTTGCAGTTCAGCCGGGGCCGGGTTTGAACCCTCCACCCTCGGTATATGGGGCCGGCGCCTTACGGACTGAGCCACAGGCGCCGCCCAAGATAAAAGAATTTTAAAAGAAAAGAAATGGAATGAATTTCTCTTTGAAATCTTGTCTGCTTATTTATATATTAGAACAAAAATAATTCAAATACTGACAAACCATTTATTAGTGGTTACACAACCTGAAATGATCAAATGTTGATCCATTTTCTGGTGAGATTAGTCTATTCATGTTGTATTCACGGACCAGTCCTCCTTCTGAAGATCAAATAGAAGCTGTTGCTATTTGTCTTTTCTTCCATAGTTGATATTCCTAGATTTAAATTATATAAGACAAAGAACTTGAAAGTTATTTGCAGTGCATCAGGAGACAAATTCCCGTACACTCCTCAGTGGTCACTAGGAGAATTTTTCTTCCAAATCAGACCTTCTGCTTCCTAAACTCACCTCATACACTTTCAATTTCTACTTCCCTACGTTGTGCCCTTCAAACGATGTGGGCCACTTCTTTCCTAATGCTTTCCTTCTTATCCTTTACCTCTGGTAGAGGCAAAAGGTTTCTTAACCACGATTATCTGCCTTTCTCCTTAATTTCTTGCCAAAGTGTGCACAATCCATATTATTTTTCTAATTATTTCCTTAGGAAATTACAGTAATTCTGTAATTTTTGTTTGAAGTTTCATACATGCATGCTTGAACTTTATCTCAGTATTTTTCCTGACAGCTTGTCTAAAATCTTCCAATAAGTTCAAACTGATTACTTGGAAAAACAAGCTTGCTCAACTTGCAGCAAATATCAGTAGTTCAAAAGTCAGAGAGAAATAAAATGTTCAAATACCGCCATCACTACCACACTGACAGAATGTCATCTCCATGGGGAATATTTTACTATTTGGTTCACTTCTCTATCCCCAGAACCTAGAATGCTTGCAGTATAATCAACAGTTGTTACATGAGTGAAGGGGTCACCAAGTGTGCAGAGTTCTATTTAAAATTCATGCAGACTTGTTTAGGATCCTGTCTCAATCCTGTGGTATTTGGATGGTGCAGTGTAAATGCTACCCCTTTAAGAAAACATCATTGTTTCCTATCCCATCCCTAATGAACTCTTACAATGTTTTATCTGCCTACCCCATTCCTGGTGACACTTACCACTTTCTATCTTGAATCACTCTGGAATTTGTACTTACACTTTTAAATTCTAGGTCAGGTGTCCTCAAACTGTGGCCTGCGGGCCATGAAGCGGTGTGAATTGTATTTGTTCCCATTTTGTTTTTTACTTCAAAATAAGATATGTGCAGTGTGCATAGGAATTTCTTCATATTTTTTTTTTAAACTATAGTCCGACCCTCCAACGGTCTGAGGGACAGTGAATTGGCCCCCTGTTTAAAAAGTTTGAGGATGCCTGGTCTAGGTTATCTACCTATTCTCCATGCACAAAGCACAAAGCCTGGCCAGACTTTGTGTTATGGGGGGTATGTGTGTACATCATGGGTTATCAAACAAATTCTAACCATTACCTTGGGCAATGCTGGAGTCATCCCAGTCAAAATAATCTGCACAGATAACAGGAAAATAAAACTGATAATACCCAGCCCAAGCCAGCAGCCAATCATGTTTTTCTCACATGCACAGCAATAGCTCACTGAGTCATGTGATCTGTCTATCCTGGAGTTTTGAAGGGAGGAAGGTAAAAATTACATCAATATCACATTTCCTTAGAGTAAGTACCTAGGCATTCAACTGCTGATTTATTTTCTACCATGAACATATTTAAAACAAATTGAATTATTATTATTATTACTTATTAAAGGAAAACACTGAATTTCCCTCTTATCCATTTCTTCAGGTTGACCCCAAATTTGTTTTGAGTTCTTTGCTCTAACACTCACTCTGATTCCCCTCTAAACTTCTGGATCATAATTCACCCAGATCATTAGTAATTTTCTTTCCTTATTGGATGATTTCTGTCTGCCCCTGGGTGGCTTTATTTTAATTAGGAAAAAAAAAAGGAGAGTGGAAAAGTTTCAATTGTAAACACACAAAGGTTCTGCTGGCAAATTCGGGTTTGGCAGAAGAAAAGCCCGGGGTCAGCTTAGCCATAGTTTATTGGCTCAAAAACAAGAATAATTTTGAACAAAATTAGGATAGATTTTTTTAAAGTGACAATTTTTTCCATCAGGTAGATTACACTATTTCCTGTTATTTTATGATACTGATATTTTACTTATATATTTTCTCCAGAGCCCATAAAATTTTCCATCTGGGGTATACTTTTCTAATCCCTTTGTAAGCCCTTGGATTCGGTTTCTCCTTTTCTATTTTCCTCTCTTTCTTCTTCTTTTTTTCTTATTTTTTTAAGTGTCAGTCTCCAAAAATCTTTATCAGATACCAGAGAACATAAGTTTACATCTTAGCTAAAGAGCTTATCCATTCACAGAAAGCTGCCCATACAGCCCTTCAGCACAAGGCTTAGGGATAGAAATCAGATTCAACTACTAAAGTTACCTTTGCCTGAAACCTTAGCTCCTGCCTTGAACAGCTTACAACTAACATCCTTGAAATTAAGACTCACAGGGCTTTCAGTCGATAGACATTTTCCACACAGGAGATGAAAGAGCAGGTACAGCCTGGATTTCTTTCAAAGCAGAGGAACATCAATTGGCTGTGGTCTGTAGGAAAAGGAAAAAAAAGTAAGTGTTCTTTAAGAGCTTAAATAGCACCAAGCAGATCTTTCCCTCCCCTTCTCTCTCAAGGGAACCATAAAGTCTTCCCAGGCAATGACCAGGCAGAGAAAAAGAGAGAACAAAAGGAGAAGCATCATGTGGATAAAGCCACAGACTGATCACAGCTTATGAGATGGGATTTAGTACTGGAACAAAACAGGGAACGTTTCTTTGTGAACATTATTTCCTGTCTTCAGGAAGACAACAGGCTGTTCATCTGTACAATGTGCTGGGTCAGTTGCTTCCCAGTGCCCTCCCATGCTCATTGGCCATGCATTGGTTTAACTTATTCACCACTGGACGTATTCGTGTTCCTTCCCCATTCCCGTTCCAGCAGTTTTGCCATCACTTCCGGAATTTTAAAGACATTCCAGGATAGTTCATTTAGAGAAAACATGAGAAGGATGAGAAATATGTTTAAGTAGGAAAGCTAGGAACGGCATTGAGTTCTAAAAAACGAAGTGCCGCCTCTAGCACTTGAAGGAGAAATGAAGGAGAAAGCGGCCGGGCAGCTGGTGTGGGGCCACTTTACAGCCGGGCTGCGAGCTGGGCGCACGAACACCGGCCCCAAGAGAAGAGGGGACGGACATGCCCGCGCATGCGCAGTGAGACGGAGGAGCGTGAGCCACGCGCTGCAGCCTCTCGTGGGCAGGAAGCGGTGGCCTTTGAAGACCCACGACCTTACTCTCTCCCTTCTCAGCGTTTTAGGGCGTCATTCCATTGTCAGGATTCAGACCGCCTGCTTCATTACACGGGCAAAGTTAATATGGAAATCTAGATAGTTATCTACATTATTCCTACAAAACAAAGATTGCTGGGGAAGCAAAAGCTTCACAGTATCTCCAATCAAAGTGCCCCTTGATTGTTCATCTATCAAAGTCAAAGTCAAAATGCTGCCTGACATATAAATCTGTCTTTATACATATTTGCCCAGGGATGAAGGAATGAATGAATAAATTGCTGGCTTCTATCTCATTCTCCACTTGGCCTATGTTAGCTAAAATAACCTCAATGAGTTATTTTATATGGAATATTTTACATTTATTTCCTAAATATTTTACACAAGAGTCCACAAGTTGCCAGCTGTTTGGAGACTCATGGGCTTCTGTAATGCCACTGAGTTCTTACAAAAGCAAAAACCACTTCTTGAAATTATGGCGCTAACCAAAAACTTGCCTGGACTTTTGTTTCCAAAACTGTCAAAATTTGGGGCCTTTTTCCCCCTGGAGACTAAAATTATGCTGGAGAAAAATATCAGGTGAAAATTATCTGGAGAACTATTTATTAAAAGGGCACCATTTGTATCATGTTAAAGATTCTGTAAGTAGGTAACATAAAAAATGCAATAAATGATTTATTTATTTAAGATATCATTTTATCATTGCTCTAAATCATGGCTATATCTGGAGTCTGATTTTTCTCATCTATTCTTTCCCCATTTTAAAGTTAAATATTCTTGTTATTTTATATGGAGAAAACTAGGCATGTAAAAAAATCAGGGAATATACAGGGAATTTTGTGTAGCTCCTTCTAAGCTGGCTAGTCACTTCTCTTCTCCCTACCGCTCTCAGGAATTCTTATCCACACATTTCCCTTATTATTCTAATTTGTCATAATGATGTGTAAGTAAGGGAGAAATCTTTTTTCTCTATCTGTACCAAATTATTAAAGCAACATACTTTAATAACGGGTATTAAAGCTAGGACAAGATAAATCCAACCACCAAAAAAAAAAAAAAAAAAAAAAGATGATGTAAAAATCCAGTAGGAAGAAATAGAAAAGTTCCCTTTCTATTGATTTTATATCTTAATTGAGTAAGCTGAGGGATTTACCTGGACAGGTAATTTTTAGGTGGATAAGTTAATGCTTTTAGACAGTGTTAAGGAGGGGAAAAAATCAAGAAATTAGGAGTTGCTTTATTTGTTCATTTTTTAATTATACTAAAATAAGCTCAGCACCTGTAGTTCAAGCGGCTAAGGTGTCAGCCACATACACCAGAGCTGGCGGGTTCGAATCCAGCCTGGACATTAACGATCCCCCAAACAATAAAATCAATCAGTGCCAAAAAATAACTAAAAAAAAAAAAAAAAGTTTGTTAACAAACACCAGAGTATCAGTCCTGAGCATAATGTTCTATTATTCAGGCATTTCCCTTTCTGTATCCTTAAGATAAATATAGAAATTGTAAATAACAGAATTAAAAAGTCAGTAATCTCCTCATTTCCTCTCTCCCCCTTCAAACTTCACTCACTTTCTCTCTTCGAGAAGCTTGACACTTGAAAACCATGTACGAAAAGTATGAGAAGCTATCCACCTTCTAGGCACACATTTCTTTAGAAAACAGAAGTCCATATGAAGTCAGGGAAAAATATTTAGATAGGCTGAACTCTTGTCTGCCCGGAGTTTGTCTTATCAGAAGAAAAAAACATGAAAATAAAGAATCATAGGCTTATGTGGTGACCTGAGCCACATACCAGGTACAAAAATCCAGGCATTGGGTTTACCCAACAGAGGAAAATACTGGCTAGGAAAATTACTCACAATGCATTACTAAATTATTCTTTTTGAAAACCAATCTAGAAAGCATTAAGTGCATTGAGGCTTTACAAAACAAAAAAAACACCTTAAGCCTGATTCAGTTTTCCACTGAGGCCTAGAATTCATGGTGACAGCAGAGAGTAGTTGCCTGGGGAGGTCTTAAAATCTCCTCTACGTGAGATGATACCCACATGATATGATTTGAGGGTTCTGGAAAATATTTGTTATATTGTTTGGCCATGTGTTCCAGACATTGCCAATTTTTATTAATAAAGACATGGATAAAAATGTCTAAGGAGGTAGAAAACCAATACATGAATATGTTATAGCACTGTCATTTTTATTTTCACTCAAAATTCTTGTCACACTGCAAGTTTGGTCAGAAAGATTATCAGAGCATAAATCTGTGCAAAATCATTTCTGCTTCTGGAAAAGTGAACAAACATCTTTAGCCAACACACCAGCAATAATGTCTTGCCTGTATACAGTGTTTAGTAGATTACAAAACTATTTTGTGTACATTCTCTCCTTTGATTCTCAGAATGTATATGTGAGGTGAACACTATTACTTCTATTTTGTGTTTGAAGAAAACTGTGATCTTACCTACATCTCCAGACTTACATCCCACCGTGTTGCTCTCATCCACCCCCAGATCTCCCCAGGCTTCTCCCCTCCTTCCTCACACTCTATGTTCCCAGCAAACCAAAATTCTCTGAGTTAAAGTGCTATGTTAGTAACACTCTTGTCATTGTGCTTGAGATACAGTTTCTTCTTTGCAAAGCTCCCATTCCTCAAATACTCACTTAACATTTTAAGTCTTAGCTAAAGGGATGACAAGCTTTAACGGACCCTTTAGGATAGATGTAGTTCCTTCTCCGCACTGGCAGAGACTCCTTCCTGGGTATCCCCAAAAGCACGCTCATTGCTCTTGATTGTAATGACTTGTTTAATGGTCTTTTCAACAGAAATCATGCCTAGTGCCGAAAAGACATGGATACCTAAAAATATTTGTTGAAAGCATGAAAAAAGTGATTCTCCAGGATCATGAAGTGGTGAATGTCAGGATGGGAACTAAAATTCTGGTCTGATTCCAATAAAAAGTCAGGTATTGGGCGGCGCCTGTGGCTCAGTCGGTAAGGCGCCGGCCCCATATGCCGAGGGTGGCAGGTTCAAACCCGGCCCCGGCCGAACTGCAACAAAAAAATAGCCGGGCGTTGTGGCGGGCGCCTGTAGTCCCAGCTGCTCGGGAGGCTGAGGCAAGAGAATCGCTTAAGCCCAGGAGCTGGAGGTTGCTGTGAGCTGTGTGAGGCCACGGCACTCTACTGAGGGCCATAAAGTGAGACTCTGTCTCTACAAAAAAAAAAAAAAAAAAGTCAGGTATTGATGTGGTTGGCTGATTTGTTATTTTTCAAGATGAAAGAGAGTATAAGTATGTCAAAGTATGTTCTGAATGACTAGGAGTTTGTGAAGAACGAACTCTTAGTAAACACATACTAATCAACAAAATGTTAAAATTCGCTAGATAAATCTGGGATATTTCACCAACCAAACTGTTCTTAATATACCAAAGTCACACTCTTGACCTTCTCCTGGTGGAAACTGCAGTTCCAAAATTTAAAAAATTCATCTTGTAATCTAAATATTAATCACAATGTGCCTTGTAAAGCATCAAATTGGAATGTAACTATAAGCTCTTCCCACGATTAAGCAACTTTGTGTAAATGCAAAGAGGATGCAGCTGGCTCACACGCAAAGTTCTGTGCAATCTGCGCACATGAGCTCATCCCCAAACAAGGTGATGTGGATGCATCATCAAGGACTCAACAAAATTAGTCCACATTCTTCACCAATATCAAAGTCGTCTTTGACTTGTGTATTTGTCTGCAGCTGTTACATCATCACTTTTGATTTATGCCTTTCTCCTTTGCTATTCCCTTATGTTCACCTAAATTAGTATTCAAAGGCTCCTTTTCAACCAAATGTTCTGACTGATTTCTTTTTTCCACCTTGGAACAGAAGCATATGACTTGTATTTGAAATCTATCCCTCTCATTTCTTTTTTAGCCAATCCAGTTAAACAATTGGCTTCACTGCTTTTCTCCACCGAAATGACTGGATGTTTTACTTGCTCCCCCCCAAAGGGTAGGGTTATCTCACTTTAAACAGATGAGCTAACATTAATTTTGCAAGTCAGAAACCAGAGCATTGCCCCTGATCGCAAAGCGTGTAGGCTTGAAAATCAACTCAGCTCAGCCAAAACAACCTTAAATCTTTCCTTCAAATTCAAAACAGAAACTTAGTAAAAGATGGTTTCATTAGTTTTAGAGGGACACATAAGCTCAAGCTCTTCATATTTCCTTGGAAGAGAGGAAAATTCCATTTCACTCCCAAGAAGGAAAAAATGGGAGAAATATTTTTGTCTTTTCTGTCCATCCTTCGCTTCCTAACAGAGAGAGTAAATTATCATCTTGGCAAGAATGGAAGAAGAAACTAAACACGTGTAACCTAGCTCCTTCCAACAGATTACAGCATCACCCCCTCATCTTTGCTCTTCTCCAGGGCAGGCAAAGTTGGGCAAGGGTACAGCCTGCGGCACTCTTGCTGCGCATGTGCGGCTTGGTGAGTACATTAGTTCAACTCATGGGGAAGCAATTAGGAAACCTGATTGCAGCCTCTCTTCTAAGCCATGTTTCTCAATCTGCCATTTCCAGTACTAAAAGCTGATACTCATTTATCACACCACACCGCCTATCTGGGTTAGTATTAAGAGTGTGATTAATTATCACATCTCAAAAAGTGTCTAATTTTCTGTTTCCTCTCAAGGTGCTTTGCTGTTTACATTGCCTATATCTTAGCACCACCAGAAACCTGCAGGTTTTTGTACTCTTACATACAATAGCATGAATCCTGCTGCTTACAAGATTTGTGAGGCAAGGGCTGAACCAGGGATTTTCAACCCGTCTTCCATGAGAGGATCTTCAGAGTGCCGCGAACATTTTAAAGATCATTAATTAAGGGCGGCGCCTGTGGCTCAGTGAGTAGGGCGCCGGCCCCATATACGGAGGGTGGCGGGTTCAAACCCAGCCACGGCCAAACTACAACAAAAAAATAGCCGGGCGTTGTGGCGGGCGCCTGTAGTCCCAGCTGCTCGGGAGGCTGAGGCAAGAGAATCGCCTAAGTCCAGGAGTTGGGGGTTGCTGTGAGCTGTGTGACGCCACGGCACTCTACCAAGGGCCATAAAGTGAGACTCTGTCTCTACAAAAAAATAAATAAATAAAAAAGATCATTAATTAAATTATTTTCAAAAGAAGCTTGGTTTTTTTCTTTACTCTTTTTCTTTTTTTTATCAACATAATTCAAGTGTACCACGAAAGTTTAAGCTCAAGTGTGCCATGAGATAAAAAAGGTTGGAAAAAACTAGGCTAAATAAATTAACTTCTTTCTCCTTCAATTCTGTCACTTCCAAACAAGACCAAAAATAACTATCTCATTCTGGTTTAATGAGGATGTAATAAGTGAATAATTTACAGTTCTATCTAGCATAGTATCTGATAGAGACAGGTCTTGGTTTGAACCCTACCTCTTTCGCTTACAAACTTTAATACACTTTCCCAAAGAACCCATAAAGATAAAGCTAAGCAGAGAGTAGAGGATGTTATCTGCATAAAGTATGTGACTTTTTTTTTCCCCTGAGGAGTGTGTTATCTAAAATAAACATCCTAGGTGGTTGAGATTCACCAAATATGGTTCAGCTGATTCTATCTTCCCTTCTGGGATCTCTTGCCATAATATTGAAAAGTATGTACAAGAATCTCCTTTTTACTATAAAGCTAAAGGAAATAGCTCATTCATACCAGTGGTATCAGAGAGCTATGATCGTCCCCTCAAGCCTGCAGCAGGAGGGTCTTTTGAAAAATCTCACCAGGAAAGGCTCTGAATATTTTCAGGTCCCTTGAGCAGATCCCAGAGTGATAAAGAACTAACAGAGGCCACGTGGAGGCCGTTGTGTTGGAACTAACACCTTTGAGAGGTAGGGATATTCTTTGGATTGTTTTCCCCTCCTAGAATCTGGAAGAAGGCGTATTTAGGATTTCTTCACCCTGCCCTCTTGCACAGGTTCCTTTTCACTCTGGCCTTCATTTTGCTCTCCGTGTCATCACTTCCCATTCTATGGACGGCATCAGCTCTGCTTTGTTCCTGCTATTTTAAGCTTCCTCCTTATCATGGGACTGATACTCATTCCTTCCTTGCTCAATGGTCTTAGCATCAGGTTTGAAATCCCTAGACATTCTGGAGCCACTCTGTGCAGTCCCAGTTAGAGCTGAAGGGGTCCTTTTTCTTTCCCCAGGTGCTTTCAGTTTCTTTCCTGAGGTTCAAATCCTGAAAACAAAGGAGTCATTTCCTGTAACAGGGGCCCTAAGAGCACTCTTATTAGGATAAGAATATGCCCAGATTAGCGGAGGCTGGCTGAAGGTCGCCCTTGTAATAGTTTCCTATAATGAGAAAAATTGGTTTCAAATGGAAGTTGTGCGCAGCTTGTGTGTGTGTTGCTTTTGCCGATGCTGCTTGTCAACATTAGGAAGCAATAACACTTTCAGTATCAATCTGAACTCAGGGTCAATGTTATCTGCTTGTGGACTGGACAGCTTCCTAAGGCATTTTTTTTTTTTTTTTTTTTTTTTGCAGTTTTTGGCTGGGGCTGGGTTTGAGCCCGCCTCCTCCAGCATATTGGGCCAGCACCCTACCCCTTTGAGCCACAGGCGCCACCCTTTCCAAAGGCATTTTAATCTTTCTTACCTTCTTGCTGGTACCTGAGGTTCCCTCGGTAGAAGACAGCACCTTCCAATTCTCAATTAGCAATAAGATTAACATGAAAATACAGCACAGTATAGGAACACCTTGCCTGAGACAATGGGTATCCACCTGGTCTATTTCCACCTCAATACACCTGACACACCAACACACCAGTGGCTCAGTGGCTCGTGCGGGCCGCCATTCTCACTGGGTTGAGATTAGGATAGCAAAAGGCTTTAAGAATCACTGACACCAATTCCTTTTCAGAGAATAAGATTTGATAGGGACACTAGAATAAAGGAGACAAAGACTGGAGCGGTTGGGAGCTAAGACAAATGTGGAGGACTTCCAATTCTTGTCCAAGGTGGCCGCATCAATAGCCAAAAGCCAAAACACTTCTGCACAGCCACAGTCTGTACCACAAAGACTCTCAGCTAAGACTACTATACTGATAGAATCCCCGGCCTCCCTGCTCCTGCTCTAAGTGGGCCTGACAAAGCCCCAAGTTTGCCGCCACCCCTGCCTTCTCAGATGCATAGCAAGTTAGCCGCTCTGCAGAGTGGGTTGAGACCCCAAGACACCACCAGCCAGAATTCAGAGCAGAGAGGTACCAAGTTCCAAACACAGGAACTTAGTCACCATTTGTTAGGACATACTATGTGTCCTATATTAAAAGAGGGATTTTATAGATGTTTATTTCTTGTACTTTCTCCATGAAGTATTGTTATAGTATACTGCTTTCAAGGAGAAAGTGAGAATTAGAGCATTTAACATCATCGCACAGCTGCTGACTCCAAAGCCTTTCACGTTTCTACACCATTGTGCTCTCCTCTACCTTTATCCTGCAAAAGTATTCAAGACCCACAGTTAATGTTTCAGGTACTAAGCAGATGAGCAATCCTAACCCAATCGCATGATTCATGACGTATTTGGAAGTATCCCTGGAGCTTTGAGTTGAGTGTTTCTGCTTTAACATTATAATCAAGTATGTTACACTTGGCTCAGGGTTGAACTAATAAAACTGCTCATGAAACAGACCAAACAGCTTGTTCACTCCCATGGACATATGGAAGGAGAGTTGGACCACCACTCGCATAAACGATGGCCAGAAGATTGAGGCTCAATCAGGCCCTAGTCTGCCTGTCTCCTAAAGGAAAAGCTTTACATTCCTGATGCAGTCATGAGCAGTGACTCTTAAAGAGTGGTCTCCAAAGCAGCAGCAGCAACAATGTCTAGAAACTTGTCAGAAGTGCAAATTTGCCCAGAAACCTTAGATCGGTTGAATCAAAAATTCTGAGGGTGAGGCCTGGAAACTTATGCTTTAACACAAAAAGTCCTCCTGGTGATAGTAAGATGCATTAAAGTTTAAAAAACCACTCAGATTCACCTCCTGCACCTTAAGAATTTCAGCTCTCATTGATCCAAATCAACCAGCTAAATCATAAAGATTCAGTCATCACCAACTGTACCAGTCTTGGTAGGACTATAAAAGAACCTTCTTCAATCTCAAGGAATTCCATACAGACAACAAGCAAGTAAAGAGCAGTTTGAGTTAATGCACAATACTCTTCTGCATTGTGTAAGTCCACACTCATACAGAGAAGCACATGGCGGTTACATATGGTCTGCAGAGATCGGTCAATCGTAATTCAGGTGTGTAGGGAAAAATGCATATTCAAACACCACTTCAGACTATGCAAAAGATGTATGGGTTGCTAAACAACTATGGGGCAGCCAGAGGCTGGCCTGATGCTGATTCCTTAGAGATGGGGTGGCTGTTGGAGAGAAGCATAAAGGACAGAAAACTTAGAATTGCAAACAGCTTCAGATTCTACATGATTGCCTTTGGCCACAGACCAAAAGCTTGCGTGTTCAGTGAGGGATGTACTTTTGGTCATGCATCAGTCCATACTTATGCTCACAGACAGAGATCTCCACATTAAAGGACTGTGGAGAGCAGGACTGTTCTCTCCTGCCTGACAGTAGCCTGCCCCAACTGTATAGGTTACTCAGATATGGCTGGCCTAGAGTAATAGACTCAAGTTTTGCAGACATTTGGATAATTCAAATCTGGTAAAATTATTCTATTTTAATCAAATTAAGCAGAATAAACTAACCTGTTCTGAATATTAATAAAATTAAATTAAATTTTCTGGGTTTTTTTTTCCCTGACTTGTAACCTCAAATCAAAACTTTCAAAACTTGAAAATCTCAAAAAGAATGCACTCACCTTTGAAATTCTGCTAAACGTGTATCATTTTTTAAATAAATAAGTGGTAAGGGAAATAGGATTACCATGCTGAATTTTGATTAATCATTGGTAGTGGGAAAAGTCAGTGAGTCAGCCCCGCTGATGGCAGTGCTGGTCAATCCTTCACAGGTCCTCACCATTAATGGCCATGCTTGGTGGAGCAGTTCTCCAATATCACTTTCATTGACTGCATGAAACCATTCATATTTTGTAAGATACATAATTTCATTCTATATGTATGTGGTGTTGTCAACAGCCAATAGTCGGTGAGAGACAGACAACCTGGAATACAGTCAGATAGACCAGCGATGATAAACACAGAAGCCAGGATTATTTTGTGAGACAGAGACTTAAGCATAGGTAAATTTAATTTCTTTTAAATGAGACAAGGTCTTACTGAATGGCCCAGGTTAATCTTGAACTCTGGGACTCATGAGATCCTCCTGCCTCAGCTTCCTAAGGAGCTGGGATTACAGGCACGTGCCACTGCACCTGGCTGAGCGTGGGTTGATTTATAAGTGGTCAGGTCATTAGTGAAGATCTTTCCTTTAGGATCACTCTTGCTTCCCAGTGTCATCTTGCAGCTTCTGGGAACCACAGAGTTCATTTTCTGATGAAAATGCTCCTACATTGTGGTATATACTGCAATATTTACATTTATGTGTATACTTCTTAATTCCTAGTTGATTTCTCAAACATATATTTCTGATTAGAGCTCTTGCTAAAAAAAAAAAAAAAAAGTGAACCTTTTGAAACTTGGATCTGAACAAGCCACTTCATGCCTAAAATACTTCCTGGTTTCCCACTGCTTTTAGGACAAAGACCAAAATCCCTAATGGGGCCAACAGAGCCTAGTCAAGTGTGGCAACCGCCAGCCTTACAACTGCTCTTCCGTGTTCTTTGTGTTCCAGAATTTGCACAATGTCTCACTAACTAAATTTCTCGCCTTATTGTGTGATATTCTCTTTTGTTCTCCAAACTTTCCATATGAAAGATCCTTTACACGGTGATAAAGCACCTCAAAAGCAAGGAATTAGTTACATTCATATATTTTCCATATTTTTAAATAAAGCATTTTAAAAGTTTGTCAGAAAGAGAGTTTCTATTAAAAAAGCACTCTCTCTCATGGTAGAGTACAGCTCAGGCAGCCTATGAGTATTGCTATTTACAAAAATTGCTATTAAAAAATACTTCTTCTTTGCCAAATTTAAAAAAAAGTTTCTCTACTCTCCCCACCATTTTTCCACTTTTCCTTATCCCCCACCTCAAGCAAACTTGTTAAAATTTGGTGAAAATATTTGACAAACTCTACCATGAATCACAAGTAGTTCTTATTAAATGTGAATGGTGAAGTGTGATGCCAGGCGACCTTGCTCTAAGCCATCCTTTTTCAATTATCCCAGACTAGAGGTGGGGTCTAGAAGGGGAGAGGCAGTATTTATTTCTTCTTATTACACAATCATTGTATTCTTTGTAAGAAATGGACAAAGCCTAGAAATATGTATATAAAGAGGCAGAAAAATAGCCTGTAACTCTCAGAGACAGCCACTGATGTTACCCAACATACCCGCTGCTCCCACTCCGGCTCCAGCCAGAGCCCCTTTGCACCTGGACTGTTGCAGCAGCCCTCTGGGCCACCCTATTTCTCCTTGTCTTCTTGTAGCATCTTCCACCGCCTCTTAAATAATCCAAACAGCAACTTTCTCTTTTGCCTTCTAATGTGGAAGCTTCTTTCCCCAGACAGACACATGTTTTACTCCCTAAGTTCTTTCAGACCTCTCTGTTCTAATGTCCCCTGATCAGAGAGACCTTCCCAAACTAGCCTGTCTGCAACAGCAACCCCACACCCACCACCACCCTGACCCTCCCTGCCCTCTTACACTGCTTCACTTTCCTATGAGCACTTAGCACTTTCTAATGTAACATGTATCTGGCTTACAGTGCAGGTTTATATATGGATTATATGATGTAGATGTCTATTTACTTATTTGCTAATTGTCTGGCTGCTCTTACCACAGCAGACGCTCTATGAAAGCACAAACTTCATTTGTGTTCACTGCCATATTCATAACCTATAACACAGTGCCAGGCAAGTCACAGGCCCGCAAATTCTTGTTCAATGAATAGGTGACTGAATAGATCAATTGACATTTGTATTACAATGTCTTCTTCCAAAATGTGTTGACAGTTCTTGAATGATCTCAAGTGTATCTTTGAATTTGAGCTTGCTTCCCATAGCCACTCAGAGGGAGATGCGTCTCTCTGCATGTGGGCTACTTTCTATATCAGCTATAACAAATAGAATTCACTGTTTGAGCATGCCTGTCACAGTCTTTTTCAGGCTGCTATAACAAATATCATAATCTAGGTAACTTATAAACAACAGAAATCTAGTTCTTACCGTCCTGGAGACCGGGAAGTCCAAGATCAAAGTGCCAGCAGATTTGGTGTCTGGTGAGGGCCTGTTTCCTGGTTCACAGATAGCACCTTCTTGCTGTGTCCTCACATGGTTGAGGCAGCTCTGTGGGGCCTCATTTCTGAAGGCACTAATCCCATTCATGAGAGGGCTCTGTCCTCATGAGAGGGCTCTAACCTCATTAGGTTTCTTTATTCTTTTTTTTCTTTTACTTATTTTTCTTTTTTGTTGTTGTTGTTTGTAGAGATGGTGTCTTTCTATGTTGCCCAGGCTGGTCTTGAACTCCCATCCTCAAGCAATCCTCCTGCCTCAGTCTCCCAAAATGCTGGGATTATAGGGATGAGCCACTGTACCCAGGCCTGATTAGGTTTCAACATGTGAATTTTGGAGGAACATAAACATTCAGACCATAGCAATGCCTTAGAGCAAGATATTACTTCTTCTATGCATTTCTGTCTCTGAATCAAGGCTCAGCACCTTTAAAAACAAAAGAACTAAAGTAACCGGCAATAAAAGTGGGAGCACCCAAATGTCTGGAAGACTCATCTGGGTCTTTATGGGTGATGGACTCACTTCTTTTTTTTTTTCTCCCCAGAACTCCTGACTGGCCCAGACTTTATTATTCCCTCCAAATAAGCCCAATTCATGGAGACTTCACTTTAAAATGACCTTTTGCAATTTTCCATTAATAAATGCTGTAATGATGATGATGATGATAGGTAAAATGACATTATTTCTCTGACCATTGAATGCTTCGCAGTTGCAGTTTCATCAGTCAGAATGTGTACTGACTGTTATGTGTAGCGCAGTACGCCAGGGGCTGAGGGAAATAATGAAGCTTTGTGTTGTAATTGTAATTGCCTCGGCTGGGGAAGACACTCACTAAATACGTGTTGACTGACTCATTGTTAAACCTGCTTGTTTCTCTGTTCATAATCCTATTCAGTTCCTTTACTGTTAATTTTTATTCTGAATCTTGAGGCATATTTTATTTTAAAAAGTTGATTTCAACCCAATGAAAATACCTAATGACACAAATCAGGAATTTCAAAAACCAGATAGTAAGAGAAACACAGTAATATTTCATTTGAAAGCATAAAATAACTAGATAACTGGCTCACTCTCACCAAAATGAACATCTTGTGGCTGCAGCAATACAAAAAAGGTAAAAAGGTGTCTGTTCCCCTTGTACGATCAATGTCTGTAACCTTGATCATGTAAATGAATCCCATATTGAAGTGGGATGTTTTGTTTTGTTTTGTTTTGCTCTATGTGTATTTTAATGAATTTTGTAAAAGAGTGAATGGTAGCAAGTATTCAAGTGAAAATGTAACCTGAAGGGGGTATGGCAGACAGTGCCAGCTGCCCACTTAATATGCATGCTTTTCTTCATCACTCACAAAGCCCAGATTTTCTTTAAGGCAGCAGTTTATCCCAGCAAAAGAATTCACGGCTCCAGAGACTTTGCCGCCCGAGGTGGTTTACTACTCAGCATAGGACACTAAAGTTAAAGTAGAAGGTGAGAAGGTTGTTTTCCTACTAAAAAGGCCAAACTCACCTGCAAGCATCTTTTACCCTTACCCCTTCTTATCTTTCTCCATCTCAAATATAGATACAATAGTTGGAATTAAAAGCAGTCATTTTGGGCTCGGTGCCCCGTAGCTCAGTGGTTAGGGTATCAGCCACATGCACCAGGGCTAGTGGGGTTCAAACCCAGCCTGGGCCTGCTAAACAATGACAAGAATAACAAAAAAAAAAAAAAATAGCCAGGCGTTCTGGCAGACACCTCTAGTACTGGGAGGCTGAAGCAACAGAATCGCTTAAGCCCAAGAATTTGAGGTTGCTGTGAGCTATGACACCATAGCACTCTACCAAGAGCGACATAGTGACACTCTGTCTCAAAAAGTAAATAAATATAATAAAGCAGCCATTTTGCAACCACGAGGATGCAGACCACATAGTCAGAATGGTGGGACAGGAAACTTAACAGCACATGTACCCTGACGGTTCCGTCGAGTGCCTCCACCAGCCTAAGCAACCACCTCAGACCTTGGTGAAGCCACTGCAGTTTTTTGTTTCCTACAGCCAAGTGCAATTCTAACTGATGGGATACTCCTTTAAGGGCCCCACTGATGTGCAATTTCATGTACTCATTTCAGACACATTACAAATAAGAATTCTTTTTTTTTTCTGGCTGTATGTGTCAGCCTCTACCCCTCTATTGGCCCTCTTCCCATCATTATTATTAAGTGTAAAATTTTGCAAAAAGAATAATTTTGCATTTTGCACTGAGATTGCCAATGTGAGTATAATTACAGTATTATTTTCATCTCAGAATCTAAATATTATTTACTATTTAAAGTCAGTGATGTGGGCAACTGAAGAGAGAGACATATATATTAGTGCATAAGCATGTAGATTTCATAGTTGTAGAAACTGATTGAATCTTGTCTCAGTCCTTTAAAAAACTGGGATCCTGGATACATTACTTAACCTCCCTTGTCTGTACTGGAGCTTAAACTCTGCGCTACTACAATCATCACAGCACTTTCCACATCACTACATTGAAATCACTGATTCACTTCTCTTTTTTCTTAACTGTATTGTGAACATTCTAAAATATGGACAGCATTTTAAATAATTCTTTTCTCCCAGCAACTAACCCAGTGCCTACCACTTAGAAGATATTTGATAAATACTTGTTGAACGAATAAATAATTCTGAAACCATAAATAATTGGCTTTCCAAATATGATGTTTCCCTACAAAGGAAATTTGGAAAACACAGAAATCAAAGATATGAAAGGTGGCTGGAAAGTGACTGTCATGATCAACCAGAAAGAATTTGATCTACCAGAAAGTGTGTCACCAAACCAGCATGATAATGCATCTTAAGTGGGAAGGCAACGTGCTTCTAAGTCTCTCTCTCCCTCTTACTCTTAGTGGAACACGTGGGAATTTAAGAGGCTACTCAATGGTAATTAATTTGAAACAAAATGATCTCTTGGAACCAGAGTCTGTTGCATTCCTTAGATTTGGCTTCTTCTCTTCCCATCTGTGGAGGACTCTCTGTGCTTTGGATTGGATGATGCGTAGAAAGGGAGGTTCTCATTCTCCACCTACAGAGCTCCATGTTAGTGTCCCAGAGCTGTGGGCCACCCAGAGTCTTCACATGGGAATGGTAGAGGGAGAATGATGGTGCTCTCCCGAAGGCTGAGACCGCTTTGTGAAATGAGAATCCACATGAGTCAGAGAGTCACCTGCATACACCAGACAGTCAGAAAGAGAGAAACAGAGCAAGTGAGGGGGAGGGGGAGGCAAGGAGGGAAGAAAGGGTGAAGAGAGGGAAGAAAGGAGGAAGGGGGGATGGAAGGGGAAGAGAAAAGAGAAGGAGAGGAAAAGTGAGAAGAAGGGAAACTGCCCTAGGAACTGTGGAGGGAGGAGATAGTCAGTCAATGATCTGAGATCTCAATAGAGAAAGCTTATTATTATATCAAGCACTGACTGCTTGATATAATAATACAAATGACTTCCCACATACTATCTCACTGCAACAACTTTAATGAGATGGGTGTTACTATTATCAGCATTTACAGAAGGAAAAACTGACGCCCAGAAAGACAAAGCAACAATGGCTGTGGTCGTACAGCTAGGGAATTATGGTGCCTATGGTCGATGATTCCAAAGCCTATGCCTTTAAATATCCTAATAAAGTGCTTCAATGAGCCTATTGTCTCATTTGGAAGGGCTTGTTGCCAGAGAAATAGAGAGAGCCTACTGTCTGATGGGAAACACGCATATTCACAAACATATATACAAACACACACAAATACACTCACATACAAATCGTCACATGTATACACATGTTTACATACACACATACATGTATACCTACCTGTATAACATGGTCTCTCTCTCTCACAAACACACACACACGTACACAAAATCTAGCCTAGGGCTGCCCACCCATGAAACTCTCCAGACACTTGGACACTTGGGGATTGGAAAAGCACTTTGCTGCATCCGGTATCATCTACATTCTCTCCCTTACCCTCCCACAACTCATAAAGGTTCCTGGAGGTAGTTAAGGATTCTCTCTTACAACATGTTAGAGGTCCTGCAAATAGCAGAGAACTAAAAAGACTTTCAGAGCATAGCAGGATGTTCCGTGTGAGGGTGTGAGGATTGTTAAGTGGTCAGTTAGAACATCTCATTATGTTGGAGATGCTCCTTCCCTCCCTCCCTTCCTTCCTCCTTTCCTCCCCTGAAAACACTTTTTGACGCAAGGGAATTGCTTATCTCTGATTGGTTTTGTTAAAAATTAAAAGTGGATGGACCCAGAAGCATGACCATCCATCTCTAGCCTAAAAAAAAAAAAAAAATTGTGCATTTTTTTGCCCCTTTTGGATACAAAGGGGACTTATTCCTCCTTTTTTTTGTTGTTACACATGATATCACAGACAGCAGCAGGGCAATCCTTAGAGAGCTTCTATGTGAAGTGGTTCAATTAAAAGATGAGCCGCAGCGTCAGTGCTGTTTTCCAGGATCTGAGATATTTTCCACTCTTTCTCTTTCCCACAGCCAACACAAGGAAAATGGACTGTGGGTCAGGTAATGTAAGCAACAGACCACGAGATTATTGCCAAAAATGTAACCACCCAATCGACTCCAAAGGAAAATATTCATTAAAGTGACACATGTTAATAGTATTGAATTCAAAACACTTGTTTGGACATCCAGATGTCGGAAAGTGCCATATCCTGATTAGCTGAAATATTCTCAGTTCTTTCAGATCTTCCTTCCTTATTTTGATTGCAAGTCAAATTTCAGGAAAATTCTTTCCCACTACTGTCTACTGATCACATCACTAAAGCATTTAAAAATCTTACTTGTTTCCTATAAGAAGCAATGGAAAGCACAACCACAAATATTTGTGTAAATGTCACCATTTATTATTGGAAGCTTTGTTCAGTCTGTTAGAGAGTTATTTCAGCGAGTTCTTTTAGCAGGACTCCACATCAGACACTTCCTACACAGGAATATGCACACCCAGACACCCTTGCTCATCCTCTGGTTTCTTTCTTTCTTTTTTTTTTTTGGGAGGGGGTGGAAATAATTTTCCTTTTCTTCTACCTTCTATCTGAAAACTCCAGATAGAAGGTATATTTTCATTATGAGTGTTTTCAAGCCCAAGGGCACTGGAAAAGTGAAAGAGCTGTTCTCTCCCACAGAAGGCAGAAAACAAAATCCACAGAGAGAAAAAGCGCTTCCTGGAGGCAGCCAGGGCACGTCCCAGCCCCGCACTCACCCGAAAGGAAGAACACGGTGAGGCGGCAAGATTCAGCTTTAACTCTTTCCTGGCATGCTCTGAACCGGATGCCCAGCGTTTCATTTTTATGGGATTAGATCATAAATGGGACCAAGCTCACTGTTCAGTCGTTTGTCACCAAATAGCAAGAATGTGGTGTCCTAACATGGAAAGAATGTCATGCCCTAAACATTTATTTCTGGCCACGTCTTTCCCAGCCTTGAAATCAAAACTTCAGCTAGTAGATAAGCATAGGTCCCGGCCCTGTTCTCCTGCCCACCCTCAGCTCCCCAGTAGATAGCACCTCACTTGCCTGGCCTGGAGCATTCGTCTTCACATTTTATTTATTTATTTTTATTAAATCATAGCTGTGTATGTTAATGTGAGCATGAGGCACCATACACTAGTTTCATAGACCGTTTGACACATTTTCATCACACTGGTTAACATAGCCTTCCTGGCATTTTCTTAGTTATTGTGCTAAGTCATCACATTTTAGCCTGGCTCGGGCTGCAGTGACCTTTAGCCTCAGTGAGGTTTATGCAACTAGTCTGGCCCACATTTTCTCACACCCATTAACCTTTCTGCTAGGACTAGGGTTCCTCTCTCCATCTTCCTGGGCCTTAGTGGTGTTTCTAGGAAAACAATTCTGCATTTTATTCACTGAATAAGTATTGGTTATTTCTGCAACTTCGTCACTCCTTCATGGCTGTTTCCATATGAGGAGTGTGTAGGCAGGGACGGAATGCAGGTGCCAGGTAGGGACCCCATGGCTTTTCGGAACACTCGGGTGCTAAACTGGATGACCTCCCGGCAGCACCGTGGAATGCTGGGCCTGGCTTTCCCCCACTAAGACCGTGTGTGAGGGGGATTCACCATGGTGCAGAGTTCCTCCTAGCAAACGGACTATACTTTTTTACACAGAGAAAGATCTAGATTGGCAGTTTCCCCGCAGTCTGTCTGTGCACACGTTGCCTCTTTTCATGCCCAGGACTGGCTATTACCACACGATTACACAGCAGGAATTGACTGAATTTATTTGATATCAGACTTTCCCAAACTTTAAAAAAGAAAAAAAAGCAGTATGCTTGTGATAGGAAGGAAAACATTGGCCAAAATAAATAACATTTGGATCCAAGCCAACAGTTATTATTTTTATTTCTATTCACAACTTAGTTGTGTGATTACTTCGGCCTGAGCTATTTGTACAAATGTGTTCCTCTTTGTAAGAGCCATAGCCCCCCCCCAGAACATGGAAGTAGTGTTGGGAAGAGAAGGGCACAGGCTCTAAAATTAGTCAGTCTGGGATCAAACCCCAGTTATATCACTTATTAAGATGGGACTCTGTAAAAGTTACTAAAGTTTCTAAACCTCAATTTCTAAAAGTGAGAGATGTACCTTACCTCCTCTAGTGACAGGAGGAGAGAAGTGAATGATACATTTCATGTGAGGCTCTTAGCTCGGAACATGACACAAGAGACAGGGTTCATAAATACTAATTACCCTGTTTGCCCGAAAATAAGACATCCTTCAAAAATAAGACCTACTTACAAGAAAGATAAGACGTCCCCTGAAAATAAGACCTAGCGCATCGTTGGGAGCACAACATAAAATAAGACACTGTCATATTTTCGGGGAAACAGGATATTATCATCATTATTATTTTTTTTTTTATTGTTGGGGATTCATTGAGGGTACAATAAGCCAGGTTACACTGATTGCAATTATTAGGTAAAGTCCCTCTTGCAATCATGTCTTGCCCCCATAAAGTGTGACACACACCAAGGTCCCACCCCCCTCCCTCCGTCCCTCTTTCTGCTTCCCCCCCACATAACCTTAATTGTCATTAATTGTCCTCATATCAAAATTGAGTACATAGGATTCATGCTTCTCCATTCTTGTGATGCTTTACTAAGAATAATGTCTTCCACTTCTATCCAGGTTAATATGAAGGATGTAAAGTCTCCATTTTTTTTAATGGCTGAATAGTATTCCATGGTATACATATACCACAGCTTGTTAATCCATTCCTGGGTTGGTGGGCATTTAGGCTGTTTCCACATTTTGGCGATTGTAAATTGAGCTACAATAAACAGTCTAGTACAAGTGTCCTTATGATAAAAGGATTTTCTTCCTTCTGGGTAGATGCCCAGTAATGGGATTGCAAGATCAAATGGGAGGCCTAGCTTCAGTGCTTCGAGATTTCTCCATACTTCCTTCCAGAAAGGTTGTACTAGTTTGCAGTCCCACCAGCAGTGTAAAAGTGTTCCCTTCTCTCCACATCCATGCTAGCATCTACAGTTTTGAGATTTTGTGAAGTGGGCCATTCTCACTGGGGTTAGATGATATCTCAGGGTTGTTTTGATTTGCATTTCTCTAATATATAGAGATGATGAACATTTTTTCATGTGTTTCTTAGCCATTCGTCTGTCATCTTTAGAGAAAGTTCTATTCATGTCTCTTGCCCATTGATATATGGGATTGTTGGCTTTTTTCATGTGGATTAATTTGAGTTCTCTATAGATCCTGGTTATCAAGCTTTTGTCTGATTGAAAATATGCAAATATCCTTTCCCATTGTGTAGGTTGTCTCTTTGCTTTGGTTATTGTCTCCTTAGCTGTACAGAAGCTTTTCAGTTTAATGAAGTCCCATTTGTTTATTTTTGTTGTTCTTGCAATTGCCATGGCAGTCTTCTTCATGAAGTCTTTCCCCAGGCCAATATCTTCCAGTGTTTTTCCTATGCTTTCTTGCAGGATTTTTATTGTTTCAGGCCTTAAATTTAAGTCCTTTATCCATCTTGAATCAATTTTTGTGAGTGGGGAAAAGGTGTGGGTCCAGTTTCAGTCTTTTACATGTAGACATCCAGTTCTCCCAACACCATTTATTGAATAGGGAGTCTTTCCCCCAAGGTATGTTCTTGTTTGGTTTATCAAAGATTAGGTGGTTGTAAGATGTTAGTTTCATTTCTTGGTTTTCAATTCGATTCCAAGTGTCTATGTCTCTATTTTTGTGCCAGTACCATGCTGTCTTGACCACTATGGCTTTGTAGTACAGACTAAAATCTGATATGCTGATGCCCCCAGCTTTATTTTTATTACTAAGAACTGCCTTAGCTATACGGGGTTTTTTCCGGTTCCATACAAAACGCAGAATCATTTTTTCCAAATCTTGAAAGTACGATGTTGGTATTTTGATAGGAATGGCACTGAACAGGTAGATTGCTTTGGGAAGTATAGACATTTTAACAATGTTGATTCTTCCCGTACATGAGCATGGTATGTTCTTCCATTTGTTAATATCTTCTGCTATTTCCTTTCTGAGGATTTCATAGTTTTCTTTACAGAGGTCCTTCACCTCCTTCGTTAGGTATATTCCTAGGCATTTCATTTTCTTTGAAACTATGGTGAAGGGAGTTGTGTCCTTAATTAGCTTCTCATCTTGACTGTTATTGGTGTATACAAAGGCTACTGACTTGTGGACATTGATTTTATATCCTGAAACATTACTGTATTTTTTGATGACTTCTAGGAGTCTTGTGGTTGAGTCTTTGGGTTCTTTAAGTATAAGATCATGTCATCAGCAAAGAGGGAGAGTTTGACCTCCTCTGCTCCCATTTGGATTCCCTTTATTTCCTTGTCTTGCCTAATTGTATTGGCTAGAACTTCCAGCACTATGTTGAACAGTAAAAGTGACAGAGGACAACCTTGTCTAGCTCCAGTTCTAAGAGGAAAAGCTTTGAGTTTTACTCCATTCAGTAAAATATTGGCTGTGGGTTTGTCATAGATAGCTTCAATCAGTTTTAGAAATGTGCCACCTATGCCTATACTCTTCAGTGTTCTAATTAGAAAAGGATGCTGGATTTTATCAAATGCTTTTTCTGCAGCTATTGAGAGGATCATGTGATCTTTATTTTTGCCCCTGTTAATATGGTGGATAACATTTATGGACTTGCGTATGTTAAACCAGCCTTGCATCCCTGGGATGAAGCCTACTTGATCATGATGAATGACTTTTTTGATGATGAGCTGTAATCTATTGGCTAGGATTTTGTTGAGAATTTTTGCATCTATTTTCATGAGTGAGATTGGTCTGAAATTCTCCTTTTTGTTGGGGTCTTTTCCTGGTTTTGGTATCAGGTTGATGCTTGCTTCATAGAACGTGTTGGGGAAGATTCCTTCTTCCTCAATTTTTTGGAATAATTTCTGCAGCACAGGAATCAGCTCTTCCTTGAAGGTTTGATAGAATTCTGGAGTGAAGCCATCTGGACCAGGGCATTTTTTGGTTGGAAGATTTTTTATTGTTTCTTTGATCTCAATGCTTGAAATTGGTCTGTTCAGGAGCTCTATTTCTTCCTGGCTGAGTCTTGGGAGAGGGTGTGATTCCAAATATTTATCCATTTCCTTCACATTGTCAAATTTCTGGGCATAGAGTTTCTGGTAGTATTCAGAGATGATCTCTTATATCTCTGTGGGATCAGTTGTTATTTCCCCTTTATCATTTCTGATTGAGGTTGCTAGAGATTTTACTTTTCTATTCCTCTTTAGTCTGGCCAATGGTTTATCTATTTTATTTATTTTTTCAAAAAACCAACTCCTTGTTTCATTAATTTTCTGAATGATTCTTTTGTTTTCAATTTCATTGATCTCTGATTTGATTTTGGAGATTTCTTTTCTTCTACTGAGTTTAGGCTTAGATTGTTCTTCTTTTTCCAATTCCATAAGATCTCTTGTGAGATTGTTGATGTGCTCTCTTTCTGTTTTTTGAATGTAGGCATCTAAAGCGATGAATTTTCCTCTCAAAACTGCTTTTGCAGTATCCCACAGGTTTTGGTAGCTTGTGTCTTCATTGTTGTTATGCTCAAGGAAGTTAATGATTTCCTGTTTTATTTCTTCCTTCACCCATCTGTTATTCAACAGAAGATTGTTTAATTTCCATGCCTTTGGGTGGGGTCGAGCATTTTTGTTAGAGTTGAGTTCCACCTTTAGTGCCTTATGGTCTGAGAAGATACAAGGTAAAATTTCAATTCTTTTGATTCTGTTGATATTTGTTTTGTGTCCCAGGATATGATCAATTTTGGAGAATGTTCCATGGGGTGATGAGAAGAATGTATATTCTTTATCTTTGGGATGGAGTGTTCTATATGCGTCTATCAAGCATAGTTGTTCCAGGGTCTCATTTAAATCTCTTATATCTTTGTTTAATTTCTGTTTAGAGGATCTGTCCAGCTCTGTAAGAGGAGTGTTAAAGTCCCTTGTTATTATGGTATTATCAGTTATCATATTGCTCAAACTGAGTAAGGTCTGCTTCAAGAATCTGGGAGCATTTAAATTGGGTGCATAAATATTTAGAATTGAAACGTCTTCTTGTTGTATTTTTCCCTTGACCAATATAAAGTGACCATCTTTGTCTATTTTGACTTTAGTTGCTTTAAATCCACATGTATCTGAAAATAAGATTGCAACTCCTCTTTTCTTCTGAATTCCATTTGCCTGAAAAATTGTCTTCCAACCCTTGACTTGGAGCTTTAATTTGTCTTTTGAAGCCAGGTGTGTTTCTTGCAGACAGCAAATGGATAGCTTGTGGTTTTTAATCCAGTCAGCCAATCTATGTCTCTCAGTGGGGAATTCAAGCCGTTAACATTTATTGAGATAATTGATAAGTTTGGTAGTATTCTATTCGTCTTATTTTGTGAGAGTCCATTGCTTAGTTTTATCTTTTGCATCAGTGTGGAGGTTAGGTTCTGTCCTTTAATTTCTGAGTTTTTACTTTCTGCTGATCCATTGTGGTGGTCAGTGTGCAGAACAGGTTGAAGTATTTCCTGTAGAGCTGGTCTTGTTGTGGCGAATTTCCTCAATGTTCGTATATCCGTAAATGATTTGATTTCTCCGTCAATTTTGAAGCTTAGCTTAGCAGGGTACAGAATTCTGGGCTGGAAATTGTTCTGTTTAAGTAGATTAAAGGTAGATGACCATTGTCTTCTTGCTTGGAAAGTTTCATTAGAGAAGTTTGCACTCTGATGGATTTGCCCCTGTAGGTCAACTGGCGCTTACTCCTGGCAGCTTGCAGAATCTTTTCTTTTGTCTTGACTTTGGACAGGTTCATCACAATGTGTCTTAGAGAAGCTCAGTTAGAGTTGAGGCGACCTGGTGTCCGATATCCCTCTGAAAGCAGTGTGTCAGAATCTTTGGTGATATTTGGGAAATTTTCTTTTATAATATTCTCTAGTATGGCTTCCATTCCTCCGGGGCATTCTTCTTCCCCTTCTGGAATTCCTATAACTCATATGTTGGAACGCTTCATAAAGTCCCATAATTCTGACAGTGAACGTTCTGTTTTCTCTCTCTTCTTTTCTGCCTCTTTTACTGTCTGAGTTATCTCAAGAACTTTGTCTTCTACCTCTGAAATTCTTTCTTCTGCATGGTCTAACCTGTTGCTGATACTTTCCATTGCCTCTTTAAGTTCCCTATTTGACTGTTCCAGTTACTTCAGCTCTGCTATATCCTTTTTATATTCTTCATATCGTTCATCTCTTATTTGATTCTGTTTTTGGATTTCCTTTTGGTTATTTTCCACTTTATTAGCAGTTTCCTTCATTGTTTCCATCATTTCTTTCATTGTTTTGAACATGTGTATTCTAAATTCCCTTTCTGTCATTCCTAACATTTCTTTACAGGTGGAATCATCTGCAGTAGCTACCTAATGGTCCCTTGGCGGGGTTGTTCTGGACTGGTTCTTCATGTTGCCTGGAGTTTTCTGCTGATTCTTCCTCATGAGTGATTTCTTTTATCTGTTTCCTTTCCCTAATTTTCCTTTCACTTCCTCTTGCTCTTTAAGTTCTTGTGCCTGTGGACTAAGGGTTACAGGACCAGAAGGGTGAAAAGGTTTAAGAGCAAAAAAGGGATGAAAGAAAGGAGGACCGAGTGATAAGAAAAAAAAGAAAAATAGAGAAAGGAGAGGGGGTGGGTATAAGGAATATTGACAAAAAGAAGAGAGGCACAGAAAGAGGGAGACAGAGCATTATAGGTGTACAGTAGAGTACTTTGACACAACCTTAAAAAAACCCGACCTTCTGGGGGTGCCCGGTTGGGTGGCTCCCTTGAGGTCAGCAGCTCTTTGCTAACCTGATCAGACACAGTACCCCACCTCCACCAAGTAGAGAGGAAAGACAATAATGCTATAAATCAAACCAAAACAAGGAAACAGAAAACTTTATGGGGATAAAATTGGGTGAAAAACCAAATAATAGCAGTAGAAACACTAGCAAAAATGAAGTTCTAGTTATTAAAAAAGGCAGCAATGGGAAATTATAACTAAACTAGAAAAATTGAGAAAGAAAAAGGATCTGTATGGAAAAGATTGAAATTAAAAAACAAAAGAACATCAACAATGTCAAAATAAACAAAAAAACAACAACAACCAAACCAAATAAAAAACACAACCAAAAACAAAGCAATATGTACATGTTATTGAATATTGTCTGGGCAACACGTGGTCTTCTGGGGTATGAGATGTTAATCACAGTTCTGATACGACTGGAGGCTGCTGATTTCTCAACCCTAGCAGGTGACACCCTAAATCTCTCTTCAGCCCACTTAAAAGGCACTTTGAACTTGTAAACTTGCTGAGCAGAAGCTTTCCCAGCTTTCTCGCTGGAATCACTGCTGAAGTGGCTATCCACTTACCCAGTGTGCCAAAACTGGTCTCACTCTGCCCCTGAGGTTTAGGGCTGCAAGCTGGCTCAGACCCCACCCTTAGGCTACTTGGTTGCTGGGTTCCAGCTCCCACCCAATTCTAGCTCTGTGACCCTGAGGGCAGAGCTTGCCAGGGCAGATGGCTCACAATGGCTCCCTATGACCCACAGCCAAACACTATTAGCTCCGTCTGGCTCAGCGGCTCAGACTGGGGCCCTAGACAACGGCCAAAGTTCTCCTCACTCCCGCTCAGGCTCTCCCCAAGGCAGTTCAACTCAGTGCTAAGTCCAAAGACACCAAAACAGTTCACAGGTAAGGCCTTTCTGGTTTGCAGTCTCGCTGCTACTGAACTTACAGTTGCGGGCGGGTTTAGACGGATTGAACACACGCGACCACTTGCCGTTTTTCCACTGTTTTAGTCCTCCTCTTGGGGTCCCGAAGTCTCTCGCTGACTCCCTATATCCTCACAGGGGTGATGATAGGCAGATCCCACCAGCCAGAGATGCCTGGAGTCCTATCTCCCCAGACTCATGGTGCCCAGATGCAAGGAAGCTGTTACTCGGCTGCCATCTTGCTCCACCTCCTATGATCATTATTAATACCATGAAAACAAATCTTCTTTTAAGGGACCTATAAGAACTTACTAGTTCCTTTATTTATAACCTTGTAAAAAATCATTTTGGCAAGGAAAAAAATTGGTTTGCAAAGTAAAAACCATTCCCTAATTGCCATATACATATAGACTTTTTTTTTATGGCCAAAAGATACTTACATGACTTTCATATTTCATTAAGTTTTACTGAAGATGCTTACATGCATAAAAAACATATATGTGTGTATAAACATATGTAATATACATACATAGTTATTGCATGTGTGTATGTATCAGTCTATAGTTTTTTTTCTCTTAGATCAAATATCAGTGTTCCTCAAATCAGAAGAGGCACGCAGAAATATTTTCTTAAGATCCCAAGAGGGAGAAATCATTTCATCATCAACAGCTTCCTGCACTGCAACTCTCCAGGCTCATTCCAGAGGACAAAGTTTAGTGACACAAACGTAATTACTCCATCTATAGTCTCAGCCGCTAACTGCCTTAGCAGTCACTGTGAGCACTAGCCTCCCAAGTTACCAGCAGGACTGTGAGGAATCCCTGTCTCTCCCAGATGCTCAGAGCATAAGTCATCACTGATGTTGACTTGAACTGATTCACACTGCCCAACACTACTTCTTCCTTACTAAGTAGCAATCCTTCTAAGGATTGAATGAGATCATCTCTCTCTCTTCCTCTCTCTCTCTTTTATTAGGGTTGAGAAAAAGTGCTTTTAAAGCTGCAGATGATGGGAGCCATAGAAGGAAGATGGGAGAAACAGCTCTCTCCTCTACATAATAAGCAAAGATACTAACAGAATGAGAGCCCTGCGTACCCCCAGCTTCCAATCCTATATAAACTGATTCCTATGTGTGCCCCCAACATCTGCCACTTCCAAATATCCTAATGCCCTGCAAATATCCTAATGCCCTCCATTTCTCCATTCCACTCTGTTCCAACCAGACTGAGAAGGGACACAAAAAGGGGGGCTCCAAGGTGGGTGGAAGGAAAACTTGGCCTGCTGAACCAGGAAGTCTGGAGGGTGCATAAGAAGGGTGTGAAGTAATCTGGTAACCAATGACCAATAGGAAAGAGCAATATTGCCTGGCCGCAGAGAGGCCAATGAAAGATTTGCAACCAATTTCAAAGGAGAAGGTATTTATACCCCTGCCAGTTTGCATCTCTGTCTCTCTCACCTTCTCTCCATCAGGAGAGGGACCCACTTCCAATTCTCTTTGGAAGTGCTCAACACTGTCTCTGTTCTTCTTAAATAAAATTCCTCTTTGTCTCCCAGAAACTTGTGCAGGTTACTTTTGCTCTATATTCACACTGTCCGTGCTACTCCGATTTTATTTCCAGTTTCCTTTTTGTTTTTACTTTCAGTTACTGCCATACGTGGGTTGAACTTTCTTTCTAGCTTAGCTGAGTAATCAAACCAGGTCAACTGGATTCAGGGAACCAGGATCCCTACCTCCAACACAGACCCCATCAAGTTGTGTTCTAACTGGGAAATGTTCTCTTTCCAAAAAAGGTGGGGGTGGGGGAGATAAATTATGGACAGAGCTATGTAATATTCTGTTCTAATATAACTTTATCTCTGTAATCAGGATTACTTCTTGGCTACCAAGTATGATAAACACACTATCCTGTAAGATTTTTGTTTTTATTTTGTCTTACTTTTAGGTTTTTTGTTTCCTCAAAACTAACTAAAAATACAGATATCGTGTTGCCTTTACTTTGACTTCCTTACATATCTAATTCTCCTAAGTTACTTGTGCCTAACTTTTCCATTTTTCTTGTTAAAATGTGTCCCCAGGAAGAAATGCACAAGGTGTGATAGATAGTATTTTTGGAATTCTTAAAGCCCCTGCCATTGAGGTTTTCAGGTGAAACCAATTTCAGTCCACAAAGACCGTATCTTATCAGTGAGTGTTTTGTTCAGAAACTACCACCATTGCTGTTCTGCTGAGGGAATAATGAGAACTTTAGTAGTTGTTGTTCATCCTCCAATTCAAGACCCACTTAAAGCTTTAGGAGAAAGAGAAGAGAAGGCAGGAGGAAAGGAAGGGAAAGACAAGGAAGAGGAAGATGGGAGAAACAGCTCTCTCCTCTGCATAATAAGCAAAGATACTAACAGAATGAGAGCCCTGCCTACCCCCAGCTTCCAATCCTATATAAACTGATTTCTATGTGTGCCCCCAACATCTGCCACTTCCAATTATCCACCACAATCACCATTGCCTGATCCAGCCAATCTTAGTTAAAATAGAAAATGTTTCATTTCAAATATAAATGAGTTCATCCTGTGAATAAAATTGCTCTCATTAATGAAGTTCAGTAGGTTGCAATAGCCTTTTCAGTATCGTGAGTTTTCCTTCAAGATACTGAAGGAATTACTCCATCTATAGTCTCAGCCCCTAACTCCCTAACCCCGTTGGCAGGGGTATAAATACCCTCTCCTTTGAAATTGGTTGCAAGTCTTCCATTGGCCTCTCTGGGCCTCCAGGAAATATTCTTTTCTATTGGTCTTCAGTTACCAGGTTACTTCACACCCGCATTCTTGTGCACCCTCCGGACTTCAGCAGGCCAAGTTTTCCTTCCACCCCTTGGAGCCCCTCTTTTTGTGTCCCTTCTCAATCTGGTTGGAATAGAGTCTGATTTTAAAATAACAATTAAAAAGCCGTTAATTTAATTGTTAAAATAACAATTAAAAGCAAGTCCGGTTATCTTGGCCCTTAGCAACAGCCATCCTCTCCTTTGTTTAAGGGTGGGAAAGGAGAAGAGAAAGCAGAAACCTGCTGGGCATTATTCTAATGAGGGTTCTCCACTTGGCAGCAGGCACAGGCCAGCCCCTGTTTTGCAAAGCAGTTATTCCCAGGGTGCTGGACAGGAGAAGACAAAGGCAGAGCAGGTGCTGGGCTTTCCCGAGTCACCATTCAGGAGGGTTTTCTTTTGCTTTGTGCCAGAATGTTGGTAGGCCACTAATGAAACGCTCAGGTTGCAACTGGGCATGCGCAACTAGCCAAACTCTCCACGCCTCCAGACTACGCCAAGAGTAGTAATCCGAGTAAAAGCTCAGAGAAATAAAATCATCTTGCTTTTTAGAATATAATGGCTACTCAGTGAGCAGAGCTGAGAAATGCCTTTCGCTTTCTTAGCCGACCTCATGTGTTTGGAGGCATGTCTCCAAATGGATGATGTCATGGAGCAGAGATATGTAAACGGAAATTGATATCCATCAATCACAATATACCAGGCAATCAACGGCCCCACTGAGGGTCTGGTTCTCACAGAGAAGTGATCCCTAAATGCCACTGAGGAGTAACCTGCAATGCAATATCCTTTCTCTAAATGATATGAAAAGGATCTCATCACACTAAAACACAGAATTTTCTAGGCACCTTTCCCCTCCTTTTGTTCAAAGATCCCTTGCTAGTAAGGGGGAAATCTGTTACATCATAAAGATTACAAAAAGTAGTATGAAAGCATAGAATAAAATGGAAAGAACACATGGAATGGGAATCAGGAGACCTGGCATTTTGTCCCAGACTTAGAAGACAAATTACCTAACCTCAACAGGTCTCAGTTTTCTCATCTGTGAAAAATGGCAGTTAGACTAGCCCAGGTTGTCACCAAGTCTCTTGCTATTGTGTGATTCAGTGACTTATGATTAGATACTGGTCCTCTTCTTCAATAAAGCCATGCCTCAGATTCAGTGCAATTCTATCACTCATCTGTAGCAACAGTCATTGCAATAAAACAAATGGGCAAACAGAAATGGAAATTAAATTAACTACCATTATAGCTCTTAGTATAATTGCCCTGTTCATGCGTTAACAAAGTGGTCATTTGAGAGGGAAAATTTAAGAGTATTGTATATACGATAGTCTTAAATTAGGCTAAGTCTTAAATAGTCTTTGAGCAGAAAGCATTAAACAAATAAAACTCATAATTAAGAGTGAAGGCAAAGATTAGTAATGTGTGGATAATAGGGAAAATGTCACACAATTTCTGGGATTCATTATTAGATGTACTGACAATATGGAAAGAAGAAAGACCAATTAGAAAACATCCTCCTTGGGCAGTTCCTGTGGCTCAGTGGGTAGGGCACTGGCCCCATATACCAAGGGTGGTGGGTTCAAACCCAGACCCAGCCAAACTGCAACAAAAAAATAGCTGGGCATTGTGGCAGGTGCCTGTAGTCCCAGCTACTCAGGAGAATGAGGCAAGAGAATCGCCTAAGCCCAGGAGTTGGAGGTTGCTGTGAGCTGTGACACCATAGCACTCTACTGAGGGCAATAAAGTGAGACTCTGTAGAAAAAGAAAGAAAGAAAGAAACCATCCTCCTTGCATAAAAAGCTATTAATTGCCTCTAGTGACTTTAAAGGGTACTACGTATGAAGCCCAGTTTTGTGCAGTGAATTTTCTCACTGATGACCACGATAGGAGATTTTAGAAAAAAATAGTCACTTTCTTTCCATCTGGGAAACCAGGCGAGTTTCTCCAATGGAGAAACCCTAGTGGTCCACTGGACTAAGCACAGATATAGGATGGAAAGTTATCCATTTGAATCTCATCTCTTCCCCTATCTGCCATTCTTAACTGCATCCCAGAACCAAGCTCAGTGGGGGCAGGTAGAAGGAACGAGCAAAATGTCACTAAATGCGTTTGCACACTATGAAGGATTCCTTTATCTTTTTTTATCTTTGTCAGTTATTCACTACTCTTTCATTCAAAAACTATGAGGCAATCCCTACACTAGCTGCTAGGGATAAAATGTCATTTAAGAAGACATTATTCCTCGTGTTCCTTGTGGATAGCTCACTGTAGTAGAAGAGATAGGCATTAACCTAATAATCACATAAGAATCCAGTATGTTATTATAGACAAAGATATGATGGGGCCATTAAGAAAAAGGTAGAGTTATGTGAGGAAAGACCCTGACGTGGTTCTGGCTGACAGTGAGAAAACCTATTCTAGCAGCTTCCTTGAAACAGTGACTGTTGAACTAATATCTGAAAGATGAGCAGCAGTCAACTAGGCAAAGATGAGGAAGGAGTGATTTGGACATAGGGAATAGCGGGAGGTGGGGCCAAGGATGGCAGGTTGGAGCATGGTATCTGGAGCACAAGAAAGTGAAAACAGGACACAAGAGACTCCGGAGATGTCAGCGGGGTGGGGGGGTGTGTGCATCCTGCAGGTCCTTAGATGCTATATTGAGAATGACCATCAGTAATAGCCAATTGAACAGATACTCTGCATAGGACACTCTTTTAAGGGCCGAGAAGGTAAAGCTCAATCCTCACCTCAATCAAATAGAACTCTAGTTTGTAAGAAGAGGATGATTTTACACGATTTTTCTCCAAGACAAAGTTAACAACTGCCTTCTGCTAGGGGCCAAGTGAATGGGTCCCAGGCATTGGCAAAATGGACAGCTTATCAAAACCAGCTCAGAGTGGAAAAATTTGACCTGGACGTCGAAGAGCAGGGAAGACAAATGACACAGAGCTTCCACGTGGAAGACCAAGACTGGGGAGGGAAGAAATTCACAAGGATGCTTGAGGAGTCATCCTCGGATGCCTTTGACACTACTAACCTGAGAGTGTAAAATCAAATGAAAAGAGGAGCATCAGGCACATGGTCGTATAGACTCCTACACAAAATGTCTGTGTGACTGAGTTCATCTGAGGTTTTATCTGAATGCCATCAAAACAGAGTAGATGACACACTCTCTGTACATACCCTGCAAAGATTAGTTGAGCAAAAACATGATCTTTGTGTAAATTTTTCCATCTGCAACAGAATAAAAATATATCTTCCCAGATCAACTAATTCAAGATTCAACAGAAGGAACCAGGTAAGGCAGGAAATGTACTTGGTCATTTGTAACGTGTCCCTCAGGAAAAATTAAATGAAAGCACCTACACTCACATGTACCTGTTTTTGATTCTTTCAAAACAGTGTTGATCACTTTCTCACTATACGTGAATGTTAATGAGCGTGTTTCTGGATGATTTTAAGAATTCATTTTATCTTACCAACCACCTGGTGTGGTTGGTGTTGGTGTTATCTCCACGTAACAATTGAGAAAACTGAGGTAGAGAGAGGAAGATGACAGAACCAAGGCCGCAACTGTTGGGGAGAATAATGAGCATTGGAACCTAGGACATCTGGCTCATAAGAGTAAGCCATACTCTTACCCTGCACATCATACCGCCTCAATGCACGGAATAAACCAGGGATTGGCAAACATTTCCAGACATTATGGTAAGTTCAGGTTGCAGGCCATATACCATCTCTGTCTCTACTATTCCATTGTATCATTATGATGTGAACATAGCCACGGGCAGTATGTAAAAAATGTGGGCATGGCTGGATTTGAACAGTAGCAGGCCTGATCAACCCCTCACATAAGCGGTCATTGTGAACAAAAAGGTCACTTTTCATACATTTATGTAGTAGGAAAAGGATCTTAGTGGCCTTTTGAGTCCCCATGTATTTATGCAACAAATACACGTGGAGCCCATACTCTGTGCCATGCCCTCTTTTAGGCACTAAAGAAACATCAGTAAACCAAATACTTTCTACCCTCCTAGAACTACATTCTGGTGGAAGAGAGAGATGATAAACAACAGAGATAGCTAGATAGCTAACAGAATAATAGGTGGTGACAAGTGCCAAGAAGAAAAACAAAACAGGACAAAGAGGAAAATACAGACTGATACAGACAGTGGTAGCTCCTGCAGAGCAGTGGCGACCAAGGTCCTCCCACAGAAGTGGTCACTGAAGGCTGGGCATTGGCTGAGATCTTCCAGAGCAGTGGTCCCCAACCTTTCTGTCACCAGGGACTGATTTCACAGAGGACAATTTTTCGGCGGACCAGGAAAGGGAGGTAGGACGTAGCAGCAGCGCAACTTAGACCCCTCCCTCGCATGCACAGTTTACAATGAGGGCGAGGCTGCTGCTGTGAGGACCCGTTGCTGTGGCTGCTGTGAGGATCTACTGCCGTGGCTGCTGTGAGGATCTGTTACCGTGGCTGCTGTGAGGATCTGTTGTCATGGCTGCTGTGAGGATCTGTTACCATGGCTGCTGTGAGGATCTGTTACCGTGGCTGCTGTGAGGACCTTTTGCTGTGGCTGCTGTGAGGATCTGTTACCATGGCTGCTGTGAGGATCTGTTACCGTGGCTGCTGTGAGGACCTTTTGCTGTGGCTGCTGTGAGGATCTGTTACCGTGGCTGCTGTGAGGATCTGTTACCATGGCTGCTGTGAGGATGTGTTGCCATGGCTGCTGTGAGGATCTGTTGCCATGGCTGCTGTGAGGATCTACTGCCGTGGCTGCTGTGAGGATCTGTTACCATGGCTGCTGTGAGGATCTGTTACCATGGCTGCTGTGAGGATATGTTGCCATGGCTGCTGCGAGGATCTGTTACCATGGCTGCTGTGAGGATCTGTTGCCGTGGCTGCTGTGAGGATCTGTTACCGTGGCTACTGTGAGGATCTGTTACCGTGGCTGCTGTGAGGATCTGTTGTCATGGCTGCTGTGAGGATCTGTTGCCGTGGCTGCTGTGAGGATCTGTTACCGTGGCTGCTGTGAGGATCTGTTGCCATGGCTGCTGTGAGGATCTGTTGCCGTGGCTACTGTGAGGATCTGTTGCCGTGGCTGCTGTGAGGATCTGTTGCCATGGCTGCTGTGAGGATCTGTTGCCGTGGCTACTGTGAGGATCTGTTGCCGTGGCTGCTGTGAGGATCTGTTGCCATGGCTGCTGTGAGGATCTGTTGCCGTGGCTACTGTGAGGATCTGTTACCGTGGCTGCTGTGAGGATCTGTTGTCGTGGCTGCTGTGAGGATCTGTTGTCATGGCTGCTGTGAGGATCTACTGCCATGGCTGCTGTGAGGATCTGTTGTCATGGCTGCTGTGAGGATCTACTGCCATGGCTGCTGTGAGGATCTGTTGCCATGGCTGCTGTGATGATCTGTTACCGTGGCTGCTGTGAGGATCTGTTGTCGTGGCTGCTGTGAGGATCTGTTGTCATGGCTGCTGTGAGGATCTACTGCCATGGCTGCTGTGAGGATCTGTTGCCATGGCTGCTGTGAGGATTTGTTGTCATGGCTGCTGTGAGGATCTACTGCCATGGCTGCTGTGAGGATCTGTTACTGTGGCTGCTGTGAGGATCTGTTGTCGTGGCTGCTGTGAGGATCTGTTGTCATGGCTGCTGTGAGGATCTACTGCCATGGCTGCTGTGAGGATCTGTTGCCATGGTTGCTGTGAGGATCTGTTGCCGTGGCTGCTGTGAGGATCTACTGCCATGGCTGCTGTGAGGATCTGTTGCCATGGCTGCTGTGAGGATCTACTGCCATGGCTGCTGTGAGGATCTGTTGTCATGGCTGCTGTGAGGATCTACTGCCATGGCTGCTGTGAGGATCTGTTGCCATGGTTGCTGTGAGGATCTGTTGCCATGGCTGCTGTGAGGATCTACTGCCATGGCTGCTGTGAGGATCTGTTGCCATGGCTGCTGTGAGGATCTGTTGCCATGGTTGCTGTGAGGATCTGTTGCCATGGCTGCTGTGAGGATCTGTTGCCATGGTTGCTGTGAGGATCTGTTGCCATGGTTGCTGTGAGGATCTGTTGCCATGGCTGCTGTGAGGATCTGTTGCCATGGCTGCTGTGAGGATCTGTTACCATGGCTGCTGTGAGGACCTTTTGCTGTGGCTGGTTGAGGATCTACTTCTGTGGCTGCTGTGAGTATTTATTGCTGTGGCTGCTGTGAGGATCTGTTGCCATGGCTGTTGTGACATGAGGCGGAGCTCAGGTGGAGATACAAACGGCCAGCATCAGAGATGAAGCTTCACTCACTGCCCTCTTTCCAGTTCCTAACTGGCCACGTTACTGGTCCATGAGCCAGGAGTTCGGGACCACAGTCCTAGAGAGTATATACCCTTTGAAAAGAGAAGAGGTCCAAGGATTGAACCCTGAAATGCTTTGCAAAATTGAAAAGTAAGTGATTCAGCAAAGACTGCAAAGGCTAAGGACAGCACTTCAACCAGCAGAGTAAAAACAACTGCCTTAAATGCTGTGAATGCTCAGGTGCAGGTCTGAGGGGTGCCCACCAGATCCGGCATGTCTTTGGTGACTTTGACCCAAGCATTTTCAGAAGAGAGAGGAACTCCTGGTTGAAGGGGATTCGAGGGCAAATGAAAGAAGAGAAAAGGAAGACAGCAAGTGTGGAAAATCTCCTTCCAGGAATTTTACTATAAAGAAAGGAAATGTGACAGGGTAGATAAAGGATATGATGGAATAAAGGAAGATCTTTTGTTGTTGTTTGTTAAATAGTAATACATAGCACATAATATGCTCGTATGTTAATGGAAATAATCCAGAAGAGAAGGAAAAATTGATAAAGTGAGACAAAGAATTAATGTGCTTGTGTTTGAAGTTGATATTCACAGGCTTAAGGGATATGAAGGATAATTTAGGTATTATATATAACATTGACCTTCACCTGTACAAGCTCACAGACCAGCAAGCTCCACACAGATCCAAGGCTGGTGTCCAGCTAATACACACAAGTACAAAGCAGCTGTTTGTGGTCAGTATCTATTCTAACGGCTTCATGCAATTCCAATTAAATATTTTGATCATCACCACTGCTCAGAATCCTTCACTAAATAATGTTATTTTATTTTATTTTATTTTATTTTGCAGTTTTTGGCCAGGGCTGGTTTTGAACTCGTCACCTCCAGCATATGGGGCCAGCGCCCTACTCCTTCGAGCCACAGGTGCCACCATAATCTTAATTTTTATACATAGTCATTGTGTAACATAATACAAATTTCCTAATATCTTTGCTTTTCAATAGAGGTCACCGACATTGAAATAAAAACCACTGGATTAGATCCCCAGACATGGTTTACTAATACTCTGATTATTAGTTGATTTTAGCTAAAATACATTCCTCTCTTTATTCTATGTACATTCTGGGTAATCATTCTGAGATGCTTGCTGTGGGCATTTTTTTCTTAGGCCACTCTAAGTAGAATAATATCTCCTACCCAAACCACTGTATTTGTGGGTTTGCTTAACTGCTCTGAGGGTATCACAAGTGCAAAGCAAATAAGCTTTTGCCCATGTAAGGACTGACTACAGGCCCTCTGTGAACATGCCAAACAACAGTGAGGATTCCTGCAGAGTTTATGACATTAGACCTGCTGAGTGGGGTATCCACCACTAACTACATTCCTGAGAGGTACAAATGCCTTGAAGGAAAGGTATTTTGCTTGGAGGAAATTCCAGAATCATTTTCAAATTCCCAGCTTTGAGAACAAAATCACAAATTAAGTGAGCAGCATCCTCAACCTCCTATGATAAACACCCAAAGAATAATGCCAGGCTCCCTTAAAATGTTTTCCATTCAGTATTTTCTCGTTTTATTTTATACTGCAAAACATACACATTTAGAGTAAGGGGATGGGGAACAGCTTGAGTAGCTAGTTGATCCCTAGTTGCTGCCTTCAAGGCAGCCATTTTGTGTATCACCAGATAGCACTTATGTGGGTGTTAGATGAATGAATGAATGAATGAGTGAATGAATGAACAAACACTTTCCCAAGAGGCTGGTTTTGCAGTCGATCACGTCTGATTTCTCACATACTGATTATGTGCTTAATACTGTGTGGTTTGTTTATCATCTCCTTGTTTTTTATATCTAAGTAATTGAAACCCAATTTCTCAAGACAGATTAATTAACAAAGCCTTAATGAGACTCTAAATGTTTATAACCTGGTATCAAAAGTATATTAGTTTTGTTTTGTACATTTTCTCTCTCTCTCTCTCTCTCTCTCTCTCTCTCTCTCTCTCTCTCTCTCTCTCTCCATATGTATATATGTATCTATACAGAGGATGCCAAAAATTTTTTGGCACACATTTTAAGAAAGGAAAAAATGTATTAAAATTGTAATACTCCATATACTCTTATACCGATAACAAAAGATGAACTCAAGTCACTTTGAGCACCTCTTGTAATTGCAAAAGTCAAATGTGACTCAAGTGTTACAAATTCAATACTTTTTTTCTTTTCGTAAAATGAGTCTACTTTGGGGGGACACCCTCTATTTGTATGTGTGTGTATATATACATATATATAATTTTTTAATCACAGATCTATACTTGTGTAGTCACCATTCTCTCATCAGACCTTTTATTCATTCAATACACACTCACTAATGTGAGCTAGACACTGTTGTAAATGCTGGAGATACCAAATGAAACAAGGTGGCAGACGTCAGTGAGCTCACTGACTGGAGGCTGTGCCATGACAAAGCATGGGAATATTTGAGTAACAGCTTGCTTCTCCATCATCAGCTTCCTTGATGTCTCTAACACTCATCTTTGAATCATCCAGGTCAAGCCAATGTCTGAATCTTGCTCATTTTCCTTTGGAAATATCTCTTTACGTTCCCTAGCAAGTGAGCTGGTCAGTAACTGTAGCATTATTATAAAACCTCATGAAGGCAAGACCCAGAGCTCTTTCATTTTCTTCATCCTACCCAATCATGATAAACGCATAAAGACTTCTGTTTCTGCTCCTGGCTATTACAGGCGCCTTTGGAAAGTCATGACCTCTCTGAACTTCAGCTCCCTTGAATATAAAATGATTTGATTGATAGGCTTAAGATCCTTTCTAACTTCCGATGACTACAATTATTTAATACTAAAGAATTGTTTGGCACTCAGCTATGAGGAATCTCTGGCACCTAAATGTATATTTTGAGGGAAGTATAACTTAGGAATGAAATTTGGCCTTTGAGGTGCCCTGAAAGAGCAGAGACCTGCTTTCAAAGGCAAATACCTACTTTAATATGAGTAACACAGAATGAAGAGCTTTTAGAAAGTGTCACAACCAAATAGAAAGGAAACTACACTTGCGGAGCATTGGATCCAAATTTCCCAAGCTGGATGCAAACAAGAACTTAAATTTGAATAAAGAATTTTTGCTTTTAAAATCTTATCTTCCTTTTAATTATAAAGGACCAAATAAGGAGTTACCCTAAGAAAATGGAGGCAGCAGTTTGTAGCAAATGAGTCAGTGAGCCCTGGACTAGGAGCTGAGGACACTGGGCACTTTCCTGGCCCTGTTTTCTTACCCATAAAATGAAATGGTCAAATCCAGAGACTGAAAAGGTCTCCTGCAGCTCTATCACAACATGGTTTTAGGAAGTCTGTAACATTAGCATAGTTATATACTCCAGAAAATTTCCCATTCAGAAGTCCTTAATAACCTCATCTTAGCAGTATGAAATACTCAATAATCCAAAAACTCATAATTCTAACTTTCAGGCAACAACAAACTCATAGTTTCCTGTGCTCAAGGCAATTGAAGTGGCACAGATCAATTCATTTAGTAATTGAGCACCTGTATTTGCATGGAACTTGGTAGACACTATAGCAGACATGATAAATATACCTTAGACCTTGTCCTCACGAAATGCTAGAGGTACATGTAAGATATTCCTTTATCAGCACTTTGAGCCAACATATGTAGTCACTTTCTGTTCTAGGCACCAAGACAAGGAAGAAACAAAGTCAACCATGACATAATCAGAGTTCAGAGGAGGGAGGAGGCACCACAAAGTAAAATAATTAGGAAGAACCTCAAGAAGGAAATGAAATTTGGAGTGAGGATTGGTCATCGGGCAGAGGTTTCACAGATAGAGGTAGAGAGGATTCCAAGTGAAAGGAACGGCATTAACAATTATGTGGAATTATAAGTCTGCCTGGCTTTTTCTAAGCTGTGAGTTTGATTAGAATTTAGAATGTGGAAAAATTCAAGGATAAAACTTGAAAGGGAGGCTGAATCAGAGTCAGGTTATCAGGTATATTGGATGCTAGCTAAAGAACTTAAATTTGCTTTGATAATGTTGTGGATTTGCATGGAGGCAAGATATGTGTTTTAGAAAAATTGTTTTGTAGCTGCTATTATGGTTGTGAGTAAGGAAAAACAGAAAAGAGGAGTAGATAAGAGGATATTGCCAGAGAAATGTGTAGGCACAAAGATTACATATAATTAAAGTATTTATATTAAATAGAAAATAAGAAATCACTATATGTATAAGGACTGATAATAGAGGTAGGTTGGGATATTACACAGCCATTAACATGTTTGCAGTAACAAGCAGAAAATGACTATTGTATGTAGTTAAATTTAAAATGTTGTGAGAAAAAAATATATGTACACACATACATTTATATATACACATACAATCATGCATCACTTAACAACAAGGACACATTCTAAGAAATGCATCGCTAAGGGTTTCATCATTGTGCAAATGACACAGAGTTACTTAAACAAGCTGGAAGGCTTAGCCTACTACATTCTATCACTCCCAGGCTACAAACCTATACAGCATGCGACTGTGCTCCATACAGCAGGCAATTGTAACATAATAGTAATTATTGATGTATGTAAACATTGAAAAGGTACAGTAAAAATATGGTATAAAATATATAAAAAAAAATTGTACACCTGTATAAGACTCTTACCATGAATAAAGCTCGCAGGACTGGAGGCTGGGCTGGGTTAGTCAGTGAGTGATGAGTGAACGTGAGGCCTGAGACATCACTGCATACTACTGTGGACTTTATAAACACTGTGCACTTAAGTTACACTAAGTATATTTATAAAAAATATTTTTCTTTCTTCAATAATAAATTAACCTTAGCTTACTTTAACTTTTTTACTTTATAAACTTTTTGATTTTTTTAACTTTTTGACTCTTTTATAATAACACTTAGCTTAAAACACAAACACATTGTACAGTTGTACAAAAATATTTTCTTTCTTTATATCCTTATTCGATAAGCTCTTTTCATTTCCAAAAGTTTTCTTTTCTTTTTTTTTACTTTTTAAACTTTTTATATTAAAAACCAAGACACAAGCACATATTAGCCCAGGCCTACCCAGGATCAGGGTCAGGGTCATCTCTATCACTGCCTTCCCCCTCCACAGCTTGTCCCCCTAGGTCTTCAGGGGCAGTAACGTGTATGTAGCTGCCATCTCCTGTGATAACATTGCCTTCTGGTGGAACACCTCCTGCAGGGCCTGCCTGAGGAGTTTTTATAGTTAACATATTTTTTTGATAAGTAAAAGGAGAACACTCTAAAAAACATAATAAATCATACTAAATACATAAACCAGTAACATAGAGGTCTGACAATTAAGTTCATGAACTCATCCTCGAAAAAATGCTAATACCTCACTGCTGAATATCACTACAGTCATGTTTGAAGCACTCCCCTTAGGAAGCTATGCGCCGACACCAGCACCTAGTCCACCCATCAAAGCAATTTGGGAACTCTTTTTGTGGAATGACCGTTAGAGCTGTCATTGTATGGCACACATAAACAATGCAACAACAATAATGAATGCTATTCAGCAAGACGCTGTCACATGTGAACATGAACACAACTGTGAAAGTGCTGATAAAGGAGTATCTTATCACATGTCTACATGCACACAGAGTGAAATACCAGGAGTAGGAAACCTTCCTGAGCTGTTTTCCAGTGCTGCCAATGTAAGTGCAAGGTAGCAAGTTTAGGAACTTAATTGTCTTACCTCATATGATGACAGCTGTAATGGTCATTCCACAAAATGTTCCAAAATTGCTTTGAAGTGTAGACGAGGTGCTGGTGTCGAAGCATAGCTTCCGATGGGAGTACCTCAAAGGTGACCATAGTGGCAGTCAGCAGTGAGGTACAAAGCACTTTTTCTAGGATGAGTTGGCAAACTTAATTTTCATTATAAAGTACAGTAGAACCTCTGTAAGTTGACTACCCGAGGGACTGTAACAAGCTGGTCAACATATGGGGATGGTCATTATAAAGAACTAGGCCTACTGTACTCATTCATGTGGTGCATGTCCAGTCTGTGAAAATTAGGTCAACTTAAGGAGTGGTCAATGAAGGTGGTTCTACTGTCTCCTGTACTGCTAGGCAGTAGGAATTTTTCAACTCTGTCATGAGACCGTAGTTGTATATGTGTTTTGTTGTTAACCAAAACATCATTATGTGGTGCATGACCATGTATGTGTGTATATATAAGTCTGAAATACAACTGGAAAAATAGCTAAAAAAAAAGCACATCTATTCCTAATTAGGGAATTTGTAGGTGAAATTTCTTTTGATGTCAACTTTTCCTTATTTTCCAAATTTTTACAAAATATAATAATATTATAAATATCAAGAAATAACATTTTTCAAAGAAATTAGAGTAAGAGGTAATGGCTATCTGAGTTCCAGAATTAGCAATAGGAATAAAAAGAAGAAACAAAATGTGGAAGATATACTTTTGGAATACATAGATTGTTCAATTTCTTTCTCTATTTTGGCACCAAACTTTTCAAATTCCATTTTCAAGTGGTTATAAATAGTAGTGATTAAGAGCATGAGCTCTGGAATCAGATGGCTTGGGTTTGAATCCCCTTCTCCTGCTGGTGACCTAGGCAAGTCACTCTCTAAGCCTCAGTTTTCTTATTTTTAAAAAGGGGGTGAAAATATCAGCTTCATATGGCTATAAAAAGGACTCAATGTGGTCATACCTTTAATAATTTAGTAAAATGCTTTCCACATAGCAAGAACTCAGTAAAGCTATTTTTATGATTATTATTTGTCTTACTCACCCTCTAAGCAAAGTTGAAATAGATATTGGAGCTAATCAATTCTCTCTAGATCATCAGAGAAAAAGTACATGGGTAGACCAGTAAAAACTACTAACAGCCAGCATTGCATTCATAGACACAACCAATGATTGAACCTCCTTGCCTGTCTCCAACACTAATCCAGTTATCCTCTCTGTTCCTGAGTGACTGCAGCTCTCTAACACCTCCTGAAACATGATGTTTTGCTGTTACGCACTTTGCCAGTCGATCCTCCTAAGTTAAAAACCTCGATTCCCAACTGTGTATATATATGTATTTTTTATTAAATCATAAACACATGGATCATGTATACTTAATGCATTTATGGGGTACAATGTGCTGATTTCATATAGAATTAGGAATGCTCTGGTTAATATTCTATTAACACTGGTTAATAGAAGCCCTTGTTCTATAAAGTTATCATCCCACAAAGTATGGCATGGATCTACGAATGTCCACCATGTAATAGTGGTGCTACATCTTTGCTTTTAGAAAACTTCCAAAAGATGCCAAAAGGAAGCAGGATCCTTCCTCCTGGGACCATCTTGCGTGACAATGTGTACTTCAGGAATTAAAATAGAAGCTTTGTTTATTGTAAATTAAAAACCAGCCAAAAGGAAGTAGTGCCTTTGTACTGTGACTTTTCTGGATCATAAAATATTCTTCCTTATTCATTACTATAAAACAGAGGCATTTCTGTTGTTAGTCTTAAGGAATTACGTAGCTATCCTCCAAAATATATTTTTGGCCTTCATTTAAGGAGCAAGTCCATTATTTTATCTTTGCTGCTTCAAATTTTCCTTTCTATTATTTCATTTTTCTCCTCTTTTTCCTCCCTGTGTTTATATATATATCCATATATATAATATGAATATATATGAATATATAAATACATCATATGTATAAATTTTACATATGAATATATGATATACTTATATATGTTCATATATGTAATATATACATGATATATTTATATGAATATATATCATATATATGATATATTTATATATATTCACATATATATATAAACACAGGGAGCAAATGTAGCATAGTATCAATCAAAGGATGTCATATACTCAAAAGAATATATGGAATTTGGCTTTGTGATGGACTATCAATATATAGCCCAGAGATGGCAAACTGGAAATTTTCAGATAAAACTACAAATATATATATATATACACACACATATATAATATATACATATATATACACACATATCTATATCATATAGATAGTAAGGACTATCAAATAAAATATAAACTGATAAATTAATTTTAAAGTGTTTAAATGACGCCTCCACATGTGCATATAAATCCATGTAGGCAAAGATTCAGACTAATTATATATCCTTATGGTTAAATTCTTCATCCTTGAGTCAATAAATAAAGAAACTTATATACAAAGAAACCAGAAAACTGTCAAGGGTACACAGTAGCACCTATGCAGTTGCAGAGCCAGGAAGGGACGGCAGGAGGCCTCTTGACCTGACCTAGTTAGTTATTTCCCTACACTTTGGAGCCATGATAATACCCAACCTTTCTTGGAAAGCACCACATTTTTCAGGCTATGTTTCTTTTGGAGATGTTCTAGAAACAACAACATCATTAAAATTTGAGGCAAGGGACAGGCACAATGTCTATCTGGTTGCTATTAGTGTTTTGGAAACTCCAAATGAAATGCTGCTAGTTAGCAACTAGAGGTGTTGATCAAACAATAGTTTCCCAGCCAACATAAAAGCTGGATATACCCAGATGACTTCATTCTCAAGCATTGGAATTTGGGGACATGGAAGTAAGGCTTGACTAATTATGGTATTGACCACAGTAAAGTTTTGTATATATGATGCAAAACTCATATATTAAGTTATGACATGCCAGAGACAGCCATTCCACATGACATTACCAACTTCATAATCCAAAACAATTTTGTTCCAAAGCACTAAACCATTAGAGATAGTGATAATCTATTGACTAATTAATCTATCTCACAGCCTCTCTTGCACTCCATTTTACAAACTGAGAATATACTTCAGGTATGAAAACATGGGACAGCATTCAGATATGAGTTGCTGAAATAGTTATAAAGGAAATCTCACTGCACACCATACAAGTTATGTTGACATGGAAGAATATCTACCCATCAGTCTGAGTAAACTATTACATAACAGCTAAGCTATAATAAAATCCTGATTCCAAATCAAATAAGTCTCCCAGACTTCTAAAATGAGTCACCAACAGCTTTATAAACATACAAAATACTTGACAAGGAAGTCTCTGATAATTTTTTAGTAATTATGTCTGCAAATTGTTCCTTGCTGACATCACCATCAGAAATGGTTTCCCATAAGCTTGCATTGCCTCTTCACATCTGTTCATTAATCACTAATGCTTTGAATACTTCTATCACTATTAGGTAATTCTCAGGGTTTACATGTCTCTTCAGTGGAATTTTTAATTAGTAGAATCAGTGTGATCAAAGCTTTTATAATCACGGTCTCAGGTTTCTTGTGGTATTTTTTAGTATAGATTCACAATATTGACATACCTTATCCTAAAATCATATTTCACAAACAAAGATGACATAACCTCAAAATATCTCAGAAAAATGCAAGGAAGAGAGAGGGAGCTGGGTTGAAGGGTCACTGAGTTGACATACTTTGTGTTTAAAGACATTTCAAAGCACTGGCGTCATCTCTCTTTGTGTTGGACGTGAGATTTAGAGTCCTGCTCTGACATGTGATTCACAGGCCAGCTCTGAGCCAAAAACGCGTGTCAGATGCTAGGCTCTGAATACTGTATTGTCTGGCAATGAGTGTAAGAGAGAGTAAGAGTTATGCAAAGCAGTCCTGCTGATCTAGAGTAAAGAAAGAGCAGTCAGAGCCTGGGCATAGGGATTCATCCCACAAGGGAGGGCAACAGGGCAGACAATTTAAATCTAAGACCTGGGAAAGTAGTTGGAATAAGAGGACTCTTTGGCCTAAACAAGGCCATTATAATGGATGCGACCCAGAATAAACTAAGTCCTTGATCTCTCTGTAACTGTACTTATCCAGTGACAAACACTGGCTCCTTGGAAGCCTGAGAAAGTACAATATTTAGAGGAGTTCAAAATGGGTCTAAAGAGAATTTGGATTTCTCCCTAAATGACCTGTCAGGTTGGCATGCCAAAAGCTTGCCACTGGAATGCCACTGGAATGAAGATGGTTGAACAACCAAAGGCATAAGCATAGTAATTCCTGTTGAAAACAAAATTGCTCTCAGGCCTGAAGCCTTCAGTTTAATACTTAGATATGGGAAAAGCGAAGTTCAGCGGGTCTGGTTTAGGTTAATCCAAAGGAAAATCTTTCTATCATTAGAGCTATCTAACATAGTAATGGGTTAACAAATGAAACAGCAAGTATTTTACAACAGGAAGCTTTCCAATGGAAGTCGTGTATAAATGTCATATAAGTTATCCATTCATTAATTTATTGACTTATGACACATTTTTAATGCAGTGCCCATTAAGCATAAATTACTGGGATTGAAAGATTAATAAAATATAATCCTCAACATCCAGGAGTTGAAAAAACAATGAATGAGACACACCCAAAGACAGAAAATTAACATACAATATAGTCAATGATGAGCTGACAGCATGAACCAGGTTTGGGCCGCACTTAAGACCTGACTTCAGAAGAAGCTGGAGAAATATACTCTATTATTCTCCTGGGCCTCTGAATGCTCTTTGTTTTATGAAAAGAACATATCTTCAGATCAATTTGCCATGTTACTAGAAAGGAAAATGATGTCCTCTTTTTTAATTTAAAGAGAGGCTACAAGTTGGAATACTTGGAATAGAATAGTAAAAACAAGCAATGCTGTTGAATGAAAGTGAATCAGTGGAAGGAAAAAGATAAAGAAAAAAGAAAGTGTGGCCCTTGGGAAGCAAACTTTCTATGGCAAAAGTTCTCTTTCTCCTTACCTCTGACATAGGAATTAAATGCCTTCTCATCACCCTAATTATAAGTCTCTTCTGACTTCAGAAGCCTGCACTAACAGGAAAATGCTTGCATTCATGTGCAAACACACACATGCACACACACCACAGAGCCTGTTGCCTTAAGCCAACCATTGACACCACTATATTTAAAAATCAATAGCCTCATAACCTATTCCAGAGGGTTTGAAAATGGCTTTTGGACTCCAATAAATATTAGTAGAAAAGAATTTATGCTGAAATACAAAGAAAACCAACTATTTATTTCATATAGGTTCCCTAAGATAGGCAAACCAAAAGATTAGAACCATGAATTGTTGGCACTTATTCTAAGCAACTATGAAGAATATAAAAGGTGACAGAAGCTTGGAGGAAAAAAAATGTGGTTCCAGACCAAGCCCACCATGAAGTTCACTGAATTAAGCAAGAAATATTAATTCTCTTCCTGCTCTGACAGCTGAGAACTTTGACGGTCTGAAAAGGAAGGACAGTTGACAAGGTGAATCATGATGTCCTTGTGGAGAAGATGAAGAAATGTGGGTTGAAATAACCGGTTGGCTGGCAACTTTGCAACTGGCAGAATGACTGTGGCCTAAGTGAGGAGGATGGAGGGCCCTTAACCTCTGCCTATCCCCTGTCCATGCACTCATTGCAGGACTAAATGAGAATGCTGGTGGTGTGTCAGTTACACGCATAGAAAACAGAGAGGGATACCTGATTATCAACAGTTAGTTGAGACAATTCTGCCACTCTGAAGCAACAGGTATAATAGCTCTAAATAGAAAATTCTGTAGCTGATCTAGAAATTCCCATCTCAAAAGCAAAGAATGAGGAAATGAGGTTTAAGAAGAGAATACTTGAAAGCAACCAGAGTCATGATCACCATATACCACCATTCCTGAAAGCCAATGTGAAATTTTCAGTGGCATTAAAAGTGTGGTTAAGGAGAATGACTCAGAGTCGGAATTGAAAACATACAGATTTCAGCACAACACAAGGACGAAATCTCTGATATCTGAATTGTTTAAAAGGTAGCAGGTTTCTAGAGGAAGGTCAGAGGATGTTGGAGTGAATTATTCCTTTGTGACTAGAGCTGTGGTGTCCAATACAGCAACTACTAAGCACATGTCACTTGTGGGCATCTGAAGTGTGCCTAGCCCAGATCAAGATGTTTTATAATACACTGTGAATTTTGAAGACTTGTTAAGAACATGAAGGGATATAAAGTATCTCATTAGTAATTTTTATAATAATTGCATGCTGAAGTAATAATAGTTTTAACATGTTAAGTTAAATAGAATATGGTATTAAAATTAATTTCATATGGTTCTTATTCTTTTTAAATATGACTACTATAAAATGTAAATTTACATTTGTGACTTGCATTTTTGGCTCATATTCTATCTGTAGTGGATAACAGTGCTATACTAAGAGGCTGAACAAGGAGGTATAGTCTGGAGGGGGCTATTGGATAGGGACTAAGCTCAATCTCCATGTCTTCTTCAGATTTTATGCTGTAAATTAAAGAACTGCCAATAAAACTGCAAAATAACCAGTAATTTCATTGTTAGATGCGAATGCCTTCTAGCAACTAGCATTTGTTGGTTTAAGAGTGCTGTTCAAGTTCAGACCATTTGTGGAAGAAGCTAAATGGCAATGACTCATTATACAAGTGTCTTTGGACTCACGGCATTTTCTAAGAAGACCTTCATGTTGATCAGTCATCATGTTGACATCTGTTCAGACAGAATGTTAAACTCACAAATCATTCATTAGTCTTTAAAATAGGTACTTAGAATAGTTGTATCCAAGAATTTTCTATTTCTTGGCTTCTACAGTATCCTATAAATATGATCCTTAATAGTTTGATAGTTGAATGGAAAATAGTTTCAAAGAAGAACAAAACAACATAGCCTCAAGTACTTTTTTCTTTTTTCTTTTTTTTTTTTATTAAATCAAATCTGTGTACATTAATGTGATCATGGCACACAATACACTGGTTTCATAGACCGTTTGACACATTTTCATCACACTGGTTAACATAGCCTTCCTGACATTTTCTTAGTTATTGTGCTAAGACATTTACATTCTACATTTACTAAGTTTCACATATACCCTTGTAAGATGCACCGCAGGTGTAATCAAGTACTTTTTTCTACATTAAGGAAAACTGAGGTGGCAAATATAGTTTATGTTCATGAAATCCTTACAAATGAACTGGATGGACTGGAAGCTCTTCGCATTTCAAAATTAATTTTTTATCTCCTTAACTATGTTATTATAATCACTTTGAAATCAGTATGCAAGTCCCTTATATATGAAGTGTGAGCTTTATATATGTAAGTGAAGAGAGATGTTAGAGATTATATAGATGCTTGATGCATATAGAGATTACAGGAAAGTTTGCTATTCGGGGAAAGGAGGTTCATTTTCAGAGAGAACTAGAATTTTTAGATAAGCCCTGGAGCAGTATAGGAAGATACCCTATATCTTCATATCACCACAAATTCTAACTCTAACCTCCTCCCTCCAGAAATCAACAAGCACCTCAAAGAGTTTATAATCTAGCTAAGGCATTCACAATCACAATTCATGACTAGAGCTGGACTCCATGCTTGGCCTCTTAAAGTCCACCTGTGTATATTACTTCTTAGGTATCTTGTTTAATTACAAAAGTGTTAGTATTTCATGGGGCAGGGGAGAGGGTAAAGAGTAGGATGGAAATGTTCTGTGTCTCGGTGGTCATGATCCCTGATGATCTAGAAATTCTGACAAAATTTCAGGATTTCAAGGCTCTGAAGAGACTTCTTATGTAATTGTTATCCCTATTCCCTTATATACATTTGGGTTGATAGAAAGTTAATGATAGGCACTTAAAAGTTAAATGACACAGTAATTAAGAAAAGCCATGAAGGATGATGTAAAGGCATCTCCATTTCAGACTGGGAAGGCACAGAAATGTTCTACCTAGTGGATCATAGATAAAAATAGCTACCATCTGCTGGTGCCAGGTACTTTTCATGATTCTCTCATTTAATACTCACAGCCAATTTATGAGATGGGTGCTACATTATTCCTATTTTTAATACACGAGGAATCCTAGGCAAGGAGAAGTTTTGCCACTTGTCAAAGGCTACAGTCATTGGGGCTAGAACTCAGCCCCCCCACGTTGATCTGATTCCAAAGCCTAATCTCTTAACCATTGTGCGGTGCTGACTGAACTGAAGCTGTCTCTGATGAGTCTCTGCTTAGCTCCTGGTAAACTGAAAAAAGACTTATTTACTGTGACATACAAGTGGGAGCTTCCTACAGAACAGGAGAGAGGGAGGACGAATGTCTAAGACAGAGTTTTGTGGGCCCCTGTGTCATTCATTGGCCCGTAGGGAACTCTGTCCCTAGCAAGTCTTAATGATACAGGTTGCTCTAAAACATTGTTTTCCAGCCTTTTTTGTCTCACAGCAACTTGAACCTATAGTTAAACTTCTTTTTGTTTGTTTGTTTAACAGGCCCTAGCCAGGTTTGAACCCAACACCCCGGGTGCATGGGGCTGGTGCTCTAACCATTGAGGTACAGGCACTCAGCCAGGCTAAGTGGAGGAGCCAGGGCTTGAACCCAGGATCTTGTACATGCAAAGCATGTGCTCTACGACTAAGCTACACACCCCAGAACTTCTTTTGAAAAGAATTTAATTAATGATGTTTAAAAATTTTTTCGGCACACTGGTTGAAAATCACTGCTCTAAAGAATTTCATACATCTCATAGTTGTATGCTTCACTTAGTATGGAAGCTAAGAAAAAAAATACCAAAAAATAATCTACAATTACAGTTAATTTACGTATTACAGGCAGCACAATTTCCATAACAATCCACTCCTTAACTCCCACCAGAAACAGGTAACTAATGCCTCTTATTTTTTGCTGAAACTTGTCTCTTCTGTACCCTTAATCATTAGGTTGCTCCAATGGAATTTTTACAAATTAAAATCCTTTATAAACTTGTTCTCTTTGTTTTCTGATCCCAGTTCAGTCACAAGGTAAAGGACTCTAAATCACAATCAGAGGCCAAGAAAAAAGTAATTGCATGTAATTCATTATCATTAAATCTTATATGCCTTATTCTAATGATGTTGGATCAGAAATACTGTCTTTGGATAAAAGAAGCAAATTAAAAAACAATGATAGCATATATCAAAGGGGCAAGCAGGAAATACTCTGGAAAGGTTGGTTACATTAGAAAATGCCTGCAGACTGTAACAAAACCAAAAAGACATTGTCCATGTTGAGAAAAGCACAGTTCCAGGCAATTTTTTTTTTTTTTTTTTTTTTGTAGAGACAGAGTCTCACTTTATGCCCCTTGGTAGAGTGCCGTGGCCTCACACAGCTCACAGCAACCTCCAGCTCCTGGGCTTAAGCGATTCTCTTGCCTCAGCCTCCCGAGTAGCTGGGACTACAGGTGCCTACCACAGCACCCGGCTATTTTTTTTTTTTTGTTGCAGTTTGGCCGGGGCTGGGTTTGAACCCGCCACCCTCGGCATATGGGGCCGGCGCCCTACTCACTGAGCCACAGGCGCCGCCAATTTATTTTTATTTTTTTTTTTTTGTGACAGAGTCTCACTATGCTGTCCTAGGTAGAGTGCGTGGCGTCACAGCTCACAGCAACCTCAAACTCTTGGGCTTAAGTGATTCTCTTGCCTCAGCCTCCCAAGTAGATGGGACTATAGGTGCCCACCACAATGCCTGGCTAACTTTTTTGTTGTTGTTATCATTGTTTGGCAGGCCCGGGTGGGGTGTATGTGGCTGGTGCCCTGCCGCTGAGCTACAGGTGACGAGACTGTTCCAGGAATTCTTTTTTTTTTTTGCAGTTTACAGCCGGGGCTGGATTTGAACCCTCCACCTCTGGCATATGGGGTTGGCGCCCTACTCCTTTGAGCCACATGTGCCAGGAATTCTTAAGGGGAAAATATAAAAAAGAAGCCAGGAGGAAAGTAAGGAAGGATTAAAGGCAGGAAGGCTCGATCGGCGGATGATTGACAGTAAAGAGAACATAATTTTGACCTTGAAGAGTTCATCTTTGCATTGCCTTTATTACCCGGTTTCTCTGCAACCACCAGATAATCGAAGTTGTATTAAATACAACTCCATTGCTAAATTAACTAGTGGTTAAAAAGGGGAGAAGGTAAGTATGAATTACTCCATAAAAATAATGACTCAAATTACAGGATCTAGAAAAGGACAATTTAAATAAGAATAGCCACTTGCTTCAGAGGAAGAACAAAGTAGCTAGGACATTCAGTGAATAGGACATTCAGTGAATAGGACAATGCAAATGATAGATGTCTGAATTAATTTAACTGAGTTGAATTTTGTGCCTGCCCTCACCAGCAAAAAATAGCAATCTAACAATGCAGCCAGCTGTTAATAAAGTACTATTTAGAAAAAGAAAACAAACCCAGATTTAATATTATATAAAGGCAATGGCCTCATTAAATGTGCAACAAAATGATGCATAATCTGTACCGTTATTATTATTATTTATTAATAACAGTAGTGTGGAATCCAATTTCGCAGTGGCTGAGGTCAGCCTTAAATGGATGACTCACGCACATGGCTGATCTACATAAATAGCATGTGCTAAGATTACCATCTGGTATAACAATCTACATCACAAGACTCCACATTTCCTGTTACCCAGGGTAAGTAAATTTCAAGCATGAGGGAAAATTTGAGCAAATTTCTCCAAGTACCTTTACTGAGAGACGAATGTGGCTTACACAGAGAGGAGGGGACAGGAAATTATGAGGTAAAGGTTATTCTCCCTTTCATCTCCCCCTGACTTCCTCTTCACAGGAGAAGAGAAACACCACCTTTGCAATTCTGGCTCATATCATTTATAAAATCAAATTTGCCTAATAATTCTCCAACATAGGCACTCCAGGCATACTATAAGACATATATTTGAAACAACATTAAAAACAGGTGGTATATATTTAAAAGTCTTTTTTCCCCTTTCCTTGTATTATACTTTCCCTTCTTTTTCCATCCCTATTCTTTTCTTTTTTTTCTTGCATGAAGACATCAGCATGTATCACAAAACAATACAAGGGCCCTAAATATTATTTTGGTATTTTGTATTTCCAATGAAGATATTTAGATCTGATATCATTCTCATACAAAACTAATTTTGACTCACTTTAAAGATTTTTCTATCCAGATGGGTGATATTATTGCCATAATGAGGACGGCCCTCAGGGGTGGGTATTTTGATACCTGCCTTCATGTGGCCCCCTGGTGTCATCATTCCGCTCTCTCTGAGGGCTCCCCCAGGTCCACCAGCCCCTGAGTCCTCACAGGGTGTTTTAGAACTTCAGGTAAGCCAGCATCTCCACTCTAGGTTTGGTTCTTAGGTTCCTTTTTATTTTTATTGTTGTTCTTCAGCAGACCTGGAATTGAATGATACCTTTTTTTTTATTTTTTAATTTTCTTTTTTCTTCAACTTTTTATAAATTTGGGGTTTTACAATTCAGTTTATAAAAACCAATCTATATTATAAAATTTAGATTATAATTCAGCTGAGCTGCTATTTGTAAGAAAGACTATTATACAAATTAACAGTATAAATGAAAAGGAAATTTAATATAACTAAAAAGAAGAGTAAACAAATTGTTTACAGCATCCTTTGATTATAACAGTGCCTATGTTTATTACTAATAATACAAAAATTCCCTGGCTGAGCATAGTGGCTTATGCCTCTACTCCTAGCACTCTGGGAGGCCGAGGTGGGTGGATTGCTTAAGCTCATGAGTTTGAGACCAGCCTAAGCAGGAGCGAGACCCCAACTGGCATGGTGGTGGATGCCAGTAGTCCTAACTACCCAGGAGCCTGAGGCAAGAGGATCATTTGAGTCTGAGTTTGAGATTGTGTGAGCTACTAGGCCACAGCATTCTACCTAGGGCGACAAAGTAAAACTGTGTCTCAAAAATAATAATAAAATAGCACAAATCCCTTTACACAATACTTTATAATAGGGATCAACACTTTTTTTCTGCAAAACATCTCATAGTAACTATTTTAGGCTTTGTAAGTCAAGAGAATATTAATATTAATATAATAGAGAATATCACATAGGAACTTGTATTAGAGAGAAGATACATTTTCACAAAATTTTTACTAACAAAATTCAAGATATGATAATCATAACTGAGTACAATTTTTAAAATACAGATCTGCTAATGAGAAGAAAGGCATTCTTTTAGGGAGGATGTTAGGGGAGTGATAAGATTCTTTACATTTGGGGTTCAAAGAGAGAGTTCCTTATTAGCAAATTGGTATAAGTGTTCATCTACATCATTCTCAGCTCAGTAGCTGTACAAAACTTGGCAACAAGCTGGATTTGACCTATGGGCCATGGTTTGCCAACCTGTTTTATAGTCTTGGGTGCTTTCAAATAAGCAAAGTGTTCTTATATTTCCTGTCTTTCATTCATGCTTCATAAGAACTCTACAAGAACACTGGTTAGGTGCATTATTCCCACACTATAGGTGAAGGACTTAAAAATTCCACAAATGAAGTGGATTCCTGAAGGAATACAGCTAGTAAATGCTGAAACTAGGACTTGAATTTGGACTTCTTAACTCTTCAACACATTCCAGTTTAGGGAATATACTAAGTCTCTGTTTTTCTCTGATTTGCCCAGGTAAATATTAAACTTTTGTGATATCCCAAGATAATATTGATATTACCCAAAGTATTTTTGGAGTCTCACTTTTTGTAATATCTATCAGAATATCTTCAAAAGTGGTACATCTTTATCCATAGACAATAGACTGGGCCCCTAGAAATAGCCCCAAATCCTTTGATGCCAACTCTCATAACAAAAACTACATTCAACTCTAAAACAATGAGACCTTTTTCCTGTGTAGCCCTCAAAACCAATTTTGGAGACAATGTCCAAGCAGAAACACCCCTCAAAAATATTTTTAAAGCAACTCTTCATTGGATAGAATAGACTGCCAGTTCACTAATCTTTATAAAATTTTAGAATTTAGGAAGTTTGGAAATAAATCTTTCCAACTTCCCTCATTTACAGAAGAAGAAGGAAAGAAACTTAGAAAGAATACTTTCAAGAACAGTATTCACTTGACTCATTAAACCTAACATTTGGTTTAAAAAACCCCTGTCAGCAATAATAAACAACAATGAATTGTTTTCTTGCATATGTCTTGTGAATTACATAGGGCATAGTGACATTAAACTAGCAATGGTAAGATCTGTACCATACAAAGATTGGTCAAGTTTGGGCTTTTTGGGTCAAGCTACTGGTTCAGATGACTTCTCAAAATCTCTTTCAGTTTCCAAATTCAATGATGCTATGTAAAATCAGCTGGTCTCAGGGCCAAGTTTTATAAGTAGTAGTAACAATTTACTACTTCCTATGTGCTTGTGGTCCCTAACCCCAGATTGATACTGGTTTGTGGCCTATTAGGAATTGGTCTGCACAGCAGGAGGTAAGTGACAGGCAAATGAGTGAAGTGTCATCTGTCACTGACTTCCATGACTCCTAGGTGGGACCATCTTGCAGCAGGAAAACGAGTTGAGGGCTCCCATTGATTTTTCACTATCATGAGTTGTATACTTATTTTATTATATATTATAGTGTAATAATAATAATAGAAATAAAGTACTCAATAAATATAATGCATCTTTCCTGGTCCTGGTCCAAAAAAATTGTCTTTCATGAAACCAGTCCCTGCTATCAAAAAGGCTGGAGACTGCTACTGTACACCTTGCAGAGTATCAGCTCTTAGCTCATATAATCCTCCTAACAGTTCCATATGGTAGTTAATAGTATCTCTAGCTTATAAATGAAGAAACTTAGGCTTGGAGGTATTTCCCTAAGATCAAGTTTATAGTAGAGGCAGATACTTGATCAGTTAGTTAGGAGTCAATCAGAGGAAATCTCTGAGTGTGATCTGTATTTGACTTCACATAGTTATAAGAACTGGCAGAACTGTTTATGTAGTGTTGTTGCTTTTGTAATTTGGTGCTGGGCCTGAAGTCAACAGGACAGGCTGTTAGGAAAGAAAGGTGGAGGGGCAGCCCCTGTGGCTCAAGGAGTAGGGTGCCGACCCCATATACCGGAGGTGATTGGTTCAAGCCCGGCCCTGGCCAAAAACTGCAAAAAAATCAGGAAAGAAAGATGGACCTGAAGTGGAGATGAACAGGGACAAATGAAATCCGTGAAGCTAAGCTACAATCTGTAAGGATGAACTGAAACCAGTGTTAACCTCTCTCCTTAAAGCCTCCAACTCTGATGACACATGTAGCCTACACATTTTGCCGCAGTGCTGCACATGAACCTGTTCAGGTGGGATTCTCAACTCCCAGTTTAATGTAATCATTGCTGTGTCCACTCCCTTGGGAAGTAAGATCTCTAGACCAACAGAGCAGGGTCAGGAAGCAAAAATTCTGCTAGCTTGTCACTAGAGATTATATTAAGATAAATTATTTTTATTTGCAGTTCTTAAGTCATAGAATGGTAAATCCTACCTATGGGAGAAAGAGTATCATATGTCGGTCAGTGATTTAGAGCAGATAAAGCATCCTGGAGCATTACTTGAAGCATTACTTCACTCTTCCATGTTGTTCATATCCAGGTGGTGCTGTAATCCAGTTTGCAAAAGCATATTCCACAGTTCTCTCAGGCCAACTGTTTCAGAGTGACAAGGAAGGCCAGTGAATTCCATGAGTATGAGCCCATTGCTTCATCTAATTTGCTGCAGAATGAGTTGCTTTGGCAAAAGCAGTATGTAGCAATGATAACATTCTGTACGTCTCTAGAGAGTAGTATGGTAGAGTCACTATGGGGGATTAAGGCAAATCTACCTTCAGAGTCTCTCATTGGGTAGCAAATTGCTAGTGCTCTTACCTGATGGAATTGACCCAATGTAATCAACCTGCTACCCTAAACCCAAAGAGGGGTTTAACTAGTGTCAGACCAAAGGCTTGGTGGTGTTCTCTGCTGTTGACAGGACAGATCCTTAGCAGTGGCTGAAACCAAATCGTCCTTAATGAGAGAAAAGTCTTAATAAGCAGAAAAGTCAGCCTGTGTGTACAAGTAATTTCCACCCTTGTTTCTGTGCTCACTTTGTTCACAGAGGCCCTTGGGCAAGGAGAGTGGTAGCTGGAGAGAGAAACTAAGTGATGTCAGTGAAACAGATCATCTTATACACCGGATCATTAAGATCCCCTCTGATTAGATTGTCTTATGCTGTACATTCAGGGAGGTTCATCCACAAGCTTCTCCCCCAGACCTGTCACTACGTTTCCAACAGGGCTCTTTCTAAGTCCCTGACCATCCAGGTAAACCAATAGGCACAGTCTCTAATCACTGTATAGCCATATCTCTTGCCCTCTGTCCTTTCAAGAAAAAGGAACAGCCAAGTGCACTGCTCGGGTGCTGCCAACAAGTAGTCATTTTCCTTACCACTGTCTTTAGAGTCACCCAAAAGTAGGGCAATAATGTTATCGCTGTATCCTTTTGGGTGCTGCTAATATATCATAAAGAACTAACTATAAACCAGACTCGAATGATGCTTCTTCAGTGAACTGATAACCAGGAGCCCCCCATGAGGCCACATTTGTGTTATGAAAGAAAATAAACAAACAATGTAGCAGGAGAATGGCCCACAAAAGCTGTGCCTTTGTGTGGGCAACCTACTCTTGCCTTTAGGACCTGCTTTAAACTTGCTCTCATGCATACCGGTTCCACTTTCACAATGAAGCACTTCTATGCACACACAATTTTCATGAGCCAAATACGCGTGTCTCCATAACCCACGATCTTAACTATCGTGCTACACTGCTACTGGAATTCATAACAAACAGAAGCCAATACATTTAATAAAGAAGGAAGGTCAGATGACTCTCATTCTTTCCAACATCACTGCAAACATTTTATGGTGTTAACACTCCTGATTTCAAATATAAAGCAAACTTAATGGAAGAGCTATGCCCAAGCAGCCCCTGAGGAAATAACAATGAGGGACGCCTGAGTCATACTCTTGGGGATAATGATCTGGGACTAGTAACTAACTATACAGGAGAAAAGATCTCCCAAATTACATATAATTTAAATTCTAGAAGATTAACTTGAAATATTTTTAAGTTAAAAAATTGGGCGCTTCCCCAACTTTTTGTTAATGATGTATTTGCATTGCAAAAGAACAAAGTATCCAGCCTCAACTTAACTCTTCTTAGGCTTTCTGGAAATAAAACTTTATATAACCTATAGTTATTGCTCAAAAAATATGTAAGATATTCCACCATCGACCTCACATCATTCTGCATCATATTTTGACAAACGTTAGAAACCATAGCTATTTGATAAGCTGGGTTGCCCCCTTGGGAGATTTTAATTAGATTCAGGCAGATTTGATCCCTGAATTTATAAAGAGACAGAAAATAAAAGGAGAGAGACAAGCATTTCTTTTGTAAAGCATGGGGGGATAAAAGAACTTATAGTAAGGAAACAGAATGCATGTACGATCTTGAAAAAGCTCACTATGATGTTAATGTGGTTATTTCATCCATCATGGACCAAAGGAAGAAGCCACATAAGTTGAAAGGTGGTGTGGCTATGAATAAAGAGACACTAGACCTGTCAACATGGTAATAACTAGTCTGTGAATCATCGTATATCCATACCTCTTGTCCTCTGTCCTTTCAAGAAAAAGGAACTCCTTGGGTGCTGCCCACAAGCAGTCATTTTTCCTTACCACTGTATTTAGGGTGACCCAAAAGTGGGGCACAGACATTAGATCTGTCAACATACTAATAACAAGAAGTGATTTTCTCCTAAAAAGTTATCCAAATATTGCATTTACAAATATATTAAAAGTGGAGTGAGATACCCCTGGACTTTTCCTTCTAGTCCACGAGACTTTTACTCTCTGGACTTCACAATGGTGGCTGCGGCCTGCGAATCTTGGCACTACTCCCTAAACTTCTGGCAACTTGGGATTTCTCTAGTTTGTCCTGTGGTGAATGTCCCACCCTGGCTACTCGTTGACATAAATAGGAAATGAAGTTGAAAATGCAGTCTCTGTCAAGGCTGAAAAAAGAAAAAGGGAAGTGGTGACAAGGATAATCCAAGAACTGCAGTTACTGTCAAATGCAAGGATAATCTAAGAATTGCAGTTAAGCCAAAGAGCATTAAGGCTTGGCTTTGGAATGGATCATCAAATTTAGGCAGTCTTCTTTTTGAACTCTAACAAATACTAAAATGAGTCTATGCCCTGGAGATATCCACCAACTTATAGTTCTGGGAGGCCAGCCTGCATTTAACATTTTTCTTCAGTTGAGGTACAAAATGGACAATCCACACGGATTAATGGAAACTTGATTGGATATGGTGAGGACTGAGAAACACCAGCGTGGTGAGGGATGGGAAGAAGATGAAGAAGAAGGCACGTTTCCCATGGATCCAGGCCTTCGTGGCCTACAATCAGGGCCTTAATTCTCCTCCCCACACACTGTAGAGGATGCTTACAATAATCATAGGTCAGAAGATGAAATCTTTTATTCCCACGGCAAATAGCATTTGAAAATGAAGCTCCGTGCAATTAAGGTTTGCTGGGAATTGTTTTTTTCTTTTCACATATGGCAATATTTATCTTCAAAGTCCTCCTGTTTGGCCCACGGGCTCGTTTATACAGCAGCTGGTCTTGTGTGGCCTAATTGTGAGATGATTTGTTGTGCGATTCAGTAGCATTGTTTATTTGTACAGTGGTTCGGTGGAATTTATAAACTGCATAATATTGTTCTAGACTGCTTTATTTTCAGTAAGAAGACACGTTTTCTCCAGCATTCATGACTGAGATGAAAATGAGGTGGAGTACTCAAGATATTTTCATCATCCCAACTTCCTCTGTTAATTAGAGACATTAAACAGGAAACCCTGGCAATTAAAGGAAGAGATGGAAGCAGAATATAGGACGAGAACTAGAGTGAGGAATCAAGTTGAAATCGGTCTTTGTTTTGCACACAAGAGCTTGTTAACAAACGCTCAAATGTAACTAACACAAGCTGCAAGTTATTTCTAATTAGTCCTAGTTGTTCTCAGGAAAATGGAATCAAATCATGGAGTCTTTTAGAAAAGATCTCTTTATTATAAACTTTCTTAAAAATGCATGGAAAGAAATTTCACAGCATGATAGTTCATTAAATTGAAACTTCTCTTTCAAAAAAAATGTGTATAGATATTTGGAATCTTTCAAACAAACAAACAAAAAAAAAGAAAGAAAGAAAGAAAAGATCTCTTTTATTATTCTTGGTCTGTCCCTGAGAAACCCTCAGTAAATGGTCCCAGTTACTTGTCACACGTTCTTCAATGATGAAATGTCTCCAGTGGTGCCAGGTCTATAAAAAGTTCTAAAAGCAATTTGACCCTTCCCATTTCATTTCCTTTATTCAAAAGAAGTTGCATGCAGGTTTTTTTTGTTTGTTTGTTTGATTCCAATAAGAATAATTTTAAATGAAGTATGAATGGATTTTTCAAAGTACTTTGGAGATTTAAAAAAACAGTGATAATTCCAGAATCTGAGATGGGAATTGAAATCTTATAATGTTAAAATATGTTGAAGCTGGAAAGAATGGATTGGGGCAAAGTAATATGTCATAGGGTCAGGCAGTTTCAAACATGGCCTTCATTTGGTGAATGAGCCCACACACCAGGATCTGACTTTCAGACTCTCAGACTCTCAGTCCAGCAAATGGATCTTATCAATAAAGCCAGAAAATGTCAGTATCTTATGGAGACACACAATAAATTCACAAGATACTAATGTGCAAACAGAAAGGTCAATTTACTAATTTATTATGGGGAATATCTATGTTCTGTGCCTTGAATGGTTGACCCTCCTAGCTAAGGCATCCTTTTGTGTACTGATGGAAATGTTCCCATCTTCGCAGCTGGGAAGCTGGGTTATTAATCTGAGTGTTGTTTGGTTGGCATGGAACTAAAACAAATAGAAGGGAAATGTCTTGAGGATCATGTCATCTGAGTGAGGATAGGACTCAATAATATTTCCATCTTCTCACGGGGGACAACATTCTACAGATACCTGTATCCCCTAATTCAGCCATTTTAATCCACCAACTAAGATGGAATAGAAGTCATTTATTCTATTAATTTTAGTCTTTTTTTTCTGTGCTGTATGGCTTTATTTAAGTGCTAAGATTACTGTTAACTAATTTCAAATGAATATTTCTATGGCCTCCTGAAGATATGCTGTCCACTTCCCATTGTATGCTTAATATCTTTAAATTTCTAAGACCATCATCTTTTTTTTACCCCATCTCTAAGTTTCTTGGGAAAGCCTAGGAACACCAGGATATGTGTAAACACCTGGATATACTATCTTCAAACTTCAAGATTCTGTCATTCTCTGAAGATATATTCTTTTATCTGGAATGGATTGAGGAGGTGCTAAGCGCCAAGCCCTGGGTGGGGTATACTTAAGGGCATCAAAAGTAAGAGGGGATAAGCCCTGCTTTCAGGAAACTTTGGATTCAGTTAGGGAGATGATCTACATACACACAAATCCAAAAGAGTAGCACAGGGCAGGACATGACTTACTCATAAATACCTAGTAGGGTCGAAGGAGAGAGCAAATAGATTGTTCAGAGAAAGCTTAAGGAAAAATGAATTCAGGAGGAAAGCAGGTTATATCCCATCTTAGGTTAGGGCAGGATTCCTCAATCTAGGTACTGTTGACATTGTGGGTCATGTAACACTTCATTGTGGGGACCTTTTCCATGACTTACAGGGTGTCTAGCAGCATCCCTAGTCTCTTCCTGACACGCCAATGTCCCTTCCCTTCCCACCAACCCAAAAGTCCCCAGACATTGTCAACTATCCCCTGGGGGGAAAAATCAATGCGGTTAAGGTGACTGCATTCATCTAAGTTAATTATTCAATTGATCCTTAGAAATTGGGAAACAGTGGTCAGGGGAAAGGGTAGGGCTAAAGACGCAGAGTGGTGAGCTAGGAACACCAGGATATGTGTAAATAACATCAAGGAGTGGGTGAAGGGAAGGTCTGAGAGGAGAGGAGGGCTTGAGACTGGATAAAACAGAATACACAATTGTGTATAGGACATTTATTTTTTTGGACTTAGACTGACATTTCATAATATGTTCCCATCATTATTCTAAATCAGTGATTGTTTTCAAATGGATTTTCCTTTGATAATACTCCAAATAAAGGGAGAAGGTAGTCACATATGAGTAATTATCTCAAGGGAGATCTAAGTAATATCTGAGAACATCTAAATCTGTCCTAATGAACAAATATGATTATAGGCATGCTACCGGAACAAAAGTTTTGGGGGGCAGATAGTTACCTCCTTACTATATAATATTTATGATTTTTCTTGAGAACTAGAGATCTAAATTGAGTCCCTAAAATGTATTATTACTAGAGATGAGATTGCAAAATAACAATTACCATAAGCAATGCCATCACCACCTTTTCCAGAGTGCTTTTTTTGTCCCAGGAGAGCCACACATGAGCAAGATCTCAACCCTCATCAGCAGCCACTGGTTTTCCCAAAATGTCTGAGGAAACAAGATAGCTTGGAGGAAGAAATTATCTATGGGCAGACTTTATTGGTGACCCTTGAGGGGGAAAAAGGACAAGCCCACTGACAAAAAAGGGCAGCTTATACGTGTACTGTAGGAGGCCTGTTTCTGGTCCATGAAGGGAAGTCTTCCGTGGCCTCATTGTCTCCCAGATATATTTTGTAATAATTCTAGCAGGAAGTGAGATGAGCAAGTGAGTCATGCAGAAATACATCCTTTAAAAACAAAAAACAAACAAAAAAAAACCTAATTGACCTTTCCAACTTGTCCAGATGTACACCGTTTTTTAATTTTGCTTGTTTTTAACTCCCCATGCAAACAGGTACTGTGTGGAAGTCTGGGTAGGTGTCACTCAGATCCTTGGGCCTAGAGGAACTCAAGAGCATAGAGAGACACAGAGGAGGGCGACTTAATCAGAGAAGAAACCATAATCTATCTGAAATCATAATCTATCTGAAATCGTAATCTATCTGAAACCTTGTTGAGTTCGTTTCAATTCTTTTTATTTTGCTCTTCGCCTGGACTCCAGCGCAGCAGGAGCAGCGGTGCAGAAACAACGCTGATTCAGAAAGTCTGGCTGCCAGATATTCTGCTGGAAACAGAAAGAGGAAAGGGGTTCTGACTGTGTTGAGGGGGCAAACTGGACACGGCTAGGCCTGTTGTCCTCTTCTGCAGACATGCAGAGAAAGAATCAGAATCCCTCAAGTTAAAAAAAAAAAAAATCAGAATGCAAAGAAGCCTTTAAAAAGAAAAAAAAACTTAAATGTTCACTTTCCTCTGATTTCCAGAGTTTTGGGTTAGCCTCCCATTGGAAATGCTACACAGTCTTTCTCTCCACCCCCCACCCCAGCTTAAATCTTTTCTTTTTTTTTTTTTATTGTTGAATCTTTTCTATACAATGATTCTTTTTGTCACAGAAGAATGTTCAGGATAATTTTTATTTCGTTCATTTATTTTACCCATCTAACCTGTTTATTGCTCTTCTTCACCATCCATGGCCAGTTGCTTCCCTTTAAAAGAGAAAAAAAAACATGAGTGGCGGCTGTGGCTCAAAGGGGTAGGGCGCCAGCCTCATATGCCAGAGGTGGTGGGTTCAAACCCAGCCCTGGCCAAAAACTGCAAAAAAAAAAAAAAAAAAAAAGAAGAAGAAGAAGAAACCATTCACATTATGGCAAACACTCAAAGGTTCAAGACCTATTCTTAAACTGATATAAAACGAATTTACTCACCACACCCTTCAGGATTAAGGGGATTACCCTTTGGAACATAGTCTATATATGCAGACTGGGCATTTTTAAGAATGGGAAAAACCAGGACATATGAACAACAATGGCTCCCAATGAGAGTTATTTTTAGACCTGGGATTCTGAAGGATATAAAGTACAGACACTGAAATTGTTCTCACGCGTCCTAGTGGGTGTGTCCATTCTCACACCCTTAGTCTGGTCTGTTTGTGCACGCACACACATGCACACACCTCAGATTTTGCTTCCAAAAAGTGCTGGGGTGTTTGCAAGTTTTTCTATAGGCATTTAAATGTTGGATATTTCTCCAAATTTTTGAAGGCATAATGGGAAAATGCCATGGATGTTATCCTTCCTGCTGTTACTACCAATAACCAGTTTCTGAAAAATGGACAGAGAGTCCATTGAAAAGAATGAAAAAAGTTCCCTTATAGATATTGCATATTAAACCCACAATGGAAAAGAAAATAATAACACTTGAAACTTTAACTCATTTGTGATGATCTCAAGTACTCTGTTGGGAGATGCAAAATTACATATTTATTCCCAAAATGTGAATCTGTCTAAACTATGAAGTAAGTTTTAATGGATCTTTTGCTTTCTGCTAATGTAGGGCAGATGTCAGACCCTAAAGAACTAATGCGGTCCAAAGAGAATGCAAACCGGTAGTCCTATTTTTCTCTTTTTTTAAAGAACAGCAGCTAAATGGTTCTGGCATCCAGAGGGAACTTGATTTTACCAAAACTGTCTGAGCATGTTTATGTTCCACGAGAAGAAGTATCATTATGTTAATGATCTAAACCCTCTTAGTTGATACAGTATTTGGGATTTCTTTCAAAATAATCCAGTGGGAAGAGGGGAAAATGAATAGAAGGCAGGTAAGGTAAAGGATACATGGGGGCCCTGCACTATTCCTGGTACTTTGTGTGTGTGAAATTTTCCATGATAATAAGCTTTTGAGAATTGTATGCAGCCATTCATTTATTTTCAATATCAACTCTTTGAGTGGCTCTTTCAAAAAGGCGCATTTTCTCAGTTTAATTCACACAATTAAAGCATACATACAGCTAACAACCTGGGGTGGGGGTGGGGGTGATATTGAGCAGTGTAAGCAACAAGACATCCAGAGGCCCAAATCCTGGCTTCCCCATTAATCACAGAAAGATTTAGAGGAAAGTTACTTGATCTTCCTGAACTCAGCAATGTTAGTAAATTGGTGAGAATAACATCACCTTTATGTTGTTAGGAAGGATAAGGAAGCTAAGATATCTAAAAGTATCCTGCCACAATAGGTGATTCATCTTAGGTTTATTTTTTATTTTCCATCAAAACTATGGGTGGAATATAAAAAGTTAAAAATATTTTAAACTCAAAAAACAAACAAAAAACAGAGTAAGTGCTTATTTAAGCATGTATTTGGCCTAAATATACTAAGCCCTGTTGGTGTACTTTGAACTCTGCTGCGCTTGACACAGAACAATCTATGACATTGTTTTAGACGATTCCAAAAGAATAATGGTAGACAGATAGAAAATGCATGCAACCAGTGGGGAAAAGCCAAAATAGGAGTATGTATGCGGAACTCCAGCAGTCCTGGAGAGGACAGTGTGAGCTGAGCCCAGAGGGGTCATGGAGTGGTTAATCAGGCATACAATTAGGGCATCCTACTGACCACGAAGCCCTGCCCCCCAGCCTCGCAGGGAATCTATCCAAGCTCCCAGCCAAACCTTTAAAGCCTCCCCTGGCCATATCCTAGGTAACCAACAGACAGGCACGGAAACGGAGCATACACAGTGGAAGGAAACCAGAACAAATAACCTCTGGCATTTCCACTCATTTCAGGACAGTACATCTGAATTGTTCATAAACAGCAGAACTACTGGAAGTTGCACAGCAGACTGGTGGGTCTCTCTTGAGGGGCTAGGGTGGGGGTTCTGGACAGGGGGAGCTATAGCAGGAACACTCCAGAAGCTATTTATTGCCAGTGAGGGGGTCGCTGCAGAGCTGAGCCCTCAGACATCAGAAGTCTGTCTCTTGCAGGCTCTGCTGTCACCAGGGGACAAAGATGACTTGAAAACTGGAAGAGAGAGAAATAACTGGTAGGGAGGAGACTGCGCTGAAAGAGGCAATGCTCCAAATAACTCGCCCCTCCTATTTTCTATTGGCACTATAAATACCATTCTGAAATGTTACCGTAACTTAAGGAGTCTCTTTTAGGAAGCATTTGGTAGTGAGTCATCCCACAACTATGTGTAAAGCTGAACACCCCGCCGCGACTCTGTGAAGCGCCTCAACTGGCTTTTACTGGGTCTATTTTGGAATCCCATTTGGGGGGCAAGGAAGGACACGTGCAATTTGCAGACAAGGTCACCTTTGCTGCTATGATCTCACAAATTGCACTTCCTCCCCTTGTATCCAGGGGGCTCCCAGGACAGGAGGGGGCCAGCAGAAACCTGGGGGATACCCATCCATTTTCAGGAAGAGAAGGCAGGAGCTAAATTTAAATGAGTAAAACGTTTTTAACCAGACTCTTTTCAGATGACAGGCAACAGACCAAGGGGAAGTAAACCCAGGGTTCAAGGCAAGGGACGTGGAATCACGGAATCTTATCCCCAAATACACACTTTTCGTCTGGTGTCACAGCTGCAGCGGGGCCAAGCCGCCATCTTGGCCACCTGCCTAAGTAAGCTCCACGCACTTCCTGCTCCGCGCCGCCTCGCCTCGCGCTCTTCAGCAAGGCAGCAGCAGCCCTCCCGGCCCTCACTGTGCTGACACCATCCTGCAAAAGTGTAACGTTACCTTTCCCGTGGGAAAGGCCTTTCGGTTTGTACTGAATCCTTACCAACCCTGTGACATAGGCAGTGTTTATTAGCCTTGGGTTGTTAACGCTGTTTAAGGATTCTAAGTTTGAAATAAAAATTATTTGTCAGTAGAATAATAATGTATGTTTACTACATGAAGATTATAAAGCAAAAAATAAGAAAGTTATCAGAAATACCTATTTTCCCACCACGCAGAGATAAGAGCTACCAGCCCCTCTGGTCCATTTACCTAATGAACTCAAAGAGGGTCAGAGCAGGGGAGTCTAGAGCCTCCTGCCTGCTTTGATATTCTTAGCTCCTTTTGGTAAGACCTATGTGACTTTGGCCCATCTCCTTAACCTTGCATCATCTCATATTCCTCATCTGAAAAATGGGAATTATAATACACTCTATCTCATAGGGTTGTTGTAAGGACTACATTAATTAATAAATGCACTTAATAACAGTGCCCAGTACAGACTGTGGTAGGGAAGTGTTTGCTCTTCTCGAGGTTCAGGTAGTCTGTACATGCACTTTTATATCTTATTTATCACTTAAAATTAAACTAGATGTATTTTTTGCATGGTATCAGCAATTCCTCATAAACATAATTTTGTAACATTTCTGCTTTTTAATGATAAACTGGTAAATAATGTTATAGAAAACTCAGAAGGTACAGGAAAGCACAAAAAAGAAAATGACCATATCACCAAATCTTACAGCCCTAAGGCAATAACTGTTAAAATTTTACATGTTTCAATATTTTTATATGTAGAATTTTTGGCAAAATTTAAAGCAATGATTGGGAGCAATTAACATTTTACTAAATATTCTTCTATAACATTTTGATAGCTTGGTTGATTCAGGCATATAATTTATATACTATAACATTCATCCAATTATAAGTATTATAAGTTTTAATATATTTATTCTGTTGTACAACCATCACCAAAACACAGCTTTAACACATTTCTGCCTCTCTGATACAACATGATTTTAAACATTATGTAATATTTCCCTACATGGTTATAATGTGTGATATATATTACAGATGCAGTTTATTCAACTAATTCCCTGTTGGGCTGCTGGCCCATCACAAGTACACACTCTGATGACTATATCTAATCCTAACTACTTCCCATTATCTCCCTAAGGCCCCACCTCCAAATATCATCAACATATAAATTTGGAAATTAAGTTTTCAGTACATGAAATGTGGAGGACACATTCAAACCATAGCAGGACTCCAAAATATTTAAACTATGTATGCAGTTTGACTCCTACATCTAGTGAATAGGGCTTGCTCCAGAGATGAAGTGGTTCATAGATCTGGTAGACAGCAAAAGTGGGACAAGACTAACAATGTCTTAACAGTTTTGAGTCCAGACCTTTTCCTACTATATCACTTGAACAAAATATAATCCAAGACCCAGCCCTTTCCTTCTCTAAAAGCTATGATTTATTGAGACTCTTTTCCACCACGTGCTATGCAAGCTATTTTACAGACAAAATCTGTAATATGCAAAGGTGTATTTTTGTTTCCTTATTTTATAGCTGAAAAAGAAGAAATTCAGTGTCTCTACATAAAACCCTGGGACTGCTCACTTCTATGGTTATGTTACTCACTAGGCTCTCATCCCAGGGAAAATACTTGCAGTTAAATTGTGAGGAAAGGAAATACAGATAAAATGAAAGGAAAGAATATACATGAGTGAAAATAAAGCAAAACTCTATCCAAGAGGACATAGTAATTTGGAAGTTGTGACTATTCTTATGGACGCTGAGCTTTACACTGCCTTCTTTTTCACTGATGTTAATGTTTCTTTCTATTGATTTGTTGGCCATATCTTGCTTATCTCCAGAAAGAATGCATTGCAGCAGTAAGAAAGATAACAGGAAAGAGGTTGGGAAACCGAAAGCAGAGGAGTAGAAAGACGAGAAAATTCTACCTGGCAACTACAAAGTTTAGCTCTGAGCTCACTGGCAGCCAAGATTAAAATAGAAAATCTATGTATTGTATTCTCATAATTTCATTAAGGAAACTTTGTTACATCAGGAAAAACTTGTATTTTATTAGCACCTGACTATCCTTACATGGTCTTATATGTGGGACCGCAGGAATACAGATTACATTTTAATTCTTTACCAAAAACACAGATGTTTCTCCAGCAACTATTTCTCATCTTTTCTCAGAGCAGTCCACGTACATAATCATTCGCTTTTAGGGCGGCGCCTGTGGCTCAGTCGGTAGGGCGCTGGCCCCATATACCAAGGGTGGCGGGTTCAAACCCGGCCCCGGCCAAACTGCAACCAAAAAATAGCCGGGCGTTGTGGCGGGTGCCTATAGTCCCAGCTGCTCGGGAGGCTGAGGCAGGAGAATCACTTAAGCCCAAGAGTTAGAGGTTGCTGTGAGCTGTGTGATGCCACGGCACTCTACCGAGGACCATAAAGTGAGACTCTGTCTCTACAAAAAAAAAAAAAAAAGAAGAAGACATAATCATTCGCTTTTAAAATAGAATAATATTTGTGAAAACAAACTTAAATCATGCCACATACAACAGATTGTCTTTGATTTAGTAAACCGTAGTGGTTTTACCGTAAGTATATATAGTTTAATGTAGTATTTTATTTTATTGCTAAACATATTCCTGCATTAGGGAGACTGTATGAATTCATTCCCCTTGAGGAGCGAACGTGAGTAAGAGAAGTGGAGCCAGCATAGCGTGTTCACTAAGGTATCGGAGACGATATTTTTAAAACAAAGGTTGACAAATTGAATTGGAAAGGCAAAAATTGCACTAAGCTTATTAAACAACCTCAAGAATAATTTAAAACTCTGTAGAAACTGTTTAAATACCCCAAATGGACAATTAAAAGCAGCTCTTCTATGTCTTATCTGTATCATTTTTGTGTTGATTTCCCCAAACCCCTATTATTTAACGCTAGGATCACTGTACTTTGAATACTCGAAAACATTAACATTGCTTTCTCAAAAGATAGCTCATATTTAGACTTTCTATTCATTCAAATAGTTCCATAAATACGTTCCCATCGTGATTGCTACCTAGATACTAAGAGGATAAATATAGGCCAGTGACCAGAATCAAGCCCCTAGAACTAAGGAAATTTCCACAACCATCCAGGCTTCCTTTTGGAACTGTTGATTGATGTTGCCAAAGATGATAGAAACCTTAAAATAGCATCTTCTGTGTGTGCGAGACTTGGGTAATTTGTAATTAGGAAATGCCATACATCACACTTCCCCCAAAGTGGTTTTGGTTTACTAGGGGTGCACTTATCACTGTAGGTTGTTAGATGGTAATGGAGGTGAGATTCTTTTTACACCATCTGCATTGCACCTCTACTATGTGCTGGCTGCTTTCTGGCTGATGAGAACACCTCTAGAGGTGACTAAAGTTTTAAACTAGTTTATTTTTCAGCAACAGTCACTGAGCTTTGCAAGTTCAACCTCAGGTGGGCCATATCCTAGTATTGTCCCACCATGATCAGCCCTATTCAGCCCCGCTCCATAGCGTCCACCACCATTTCCCACCTAGACATGGGGGCATGGGGGGTGGCAGGAGAAATGTATGACAGTAGATGAGCCTAGCAGGACAAGTTGAGGAGCAAGGCACACTCTAAGGCTCCAATTGGTTCTCTTTATTGGTAAAGTTTCCCTTTGTGGGTTTTCTTTCTGGTCTATTGAGGACTTGACCAATAGCCCATGGAATGTTTCAGCTCTAATTGCCTGTGTGGATTGGCACAAGTCATACCTCCAAATTGGAATGTTGTCTGTCACATATAACATAGTCCTGCAGAGGGATAACTGTGGCCTGGAAAATGTTTTATCCAAACATTCCTTAAAATCATTTGTGTTCTGCCACGGTGAGGGGCAGACAACCTTTGCAGAACTGGCCGAAGGAACTCCCAGGATGCTAACGTTTCAACAAGTGTCAGGACACCACTCCCTCCCACTGCTTCTAAAAATGCAGATTGCCTCCTCGCTAAGGACTTCAGGTAATGGCCAATCCCCTCTGGGGTACTCTGGCACAGTTGTAGCCAGGGCAGCTTTCCAAAAGAAGTAGGTAATTGGTGAGTGGTGAGGACAGATTGAGGGGTCTAGAAACCTGGGCTAATTGATGAGCAACTTTCACAGGTGTTGCCTGATGGCCAGGTAATAGCTGTCAAACAAGCCTCACTGGAACTGGCTTGAGGAAAGCGTGGAAGCTGTCTTTAAAGGGAGATTCGCCACTGAGAAAGATACCAGGAGGCAGGGATATAATGTTTAGGGAGAAGAAGGAAGGACGCGAGCATTTGTTGAGCACCTATTATGTGTTAGGTAACATGAATTAACATGTTCACATATTTTATCTCAGGACTCCACTCACAATCTCATGCAGGGTCTGTTTTCTTTAGAAATAAATTCTGGCAACCCGGACTGCAGGAACTAATTAAACAGTGAATACTGGGCCATGCAGACAAATCAGTCTCTTGCTTATGTTCTCTACTTCCCTCTGTATAGGCGGAGAGGTGCTGGGGCAGGAGGAAATCAGACACCTGAACCAAACTCCACAGCATAATAGGGAAACATTCATTCCAGACACAATAAGCTCAGATAGTGCTCCTCTTATCTCAGAAACACTCCTCATTGAAGGCGCGTACACAGACACCAAAACAGTTGTAGAACTTAAAAAGTAATAATGATTATTTTGGCTACCTGTGACTAATCAACACATTGATTCAATTTTTGGAAAAAAATTAGCAAAATTGAACTGCTTTTTACTTTTTATTGTCTTGAGCAATTGAATTGATTGGGGACTCTTAGCAAAGCCAAACTCTGTCATTTGGGGAGAGACAATCAAGAGCAGCCACCAAGGAAGTACTCTCTACAAGAGAAATTTTCCAGTTCCCATGTAAAATCAGGCCCACAGGAAATGTCTAGTTGAGGTGACCAGCCCACTTGCCAAACTTCCAAGACAACCTCCTGCAGGCACCGCCTTGTGAGGACACAATTGTCATTTTTGTCTTAGGATCCATCTTTTTTAGGGGGGAAATGACAAACTGTGATCTTCTAAATATTTCATGTTTTGATAGTTGACATTTTCCCAAGAGATCCAACCCTGCCCTCACCATTCAATGGAATGAGGAAAAAGATGCTTCTTTTTTGGAAATGGGCGCCTTCGCTACTGGAAAATGGCCCTGAGATCATTGAGATTGCTGGAGAAACAAGTGTGTTTGTTACATGACATTATATTAAATGCTCATTTTCTGACTGACAGTTTTTCAAATTTTGGCAGTCATCGGGAAAATACCTCTTATTGCAATGGTCCCATTTTTCTTAGAGTCAGAGTCTCACTTTATTGCCCTCAGTAGAGTGCCGTGGCATCACAGCTCACAGCAACCTCCAACTCCTGGGCTTAGGCGATTCTTCTAACTCAGTCTCCAGTGTAGCTGAGACTACAGGTGTCTGCCATTTTTTGTTGCAGTTTGACTGGGGCTGAGTTCGAACCCTCCACCCTTGGTATATGGGGCCAGTGCCCTACCCACTGAGCCACAGGTGCCGCCCAACAGTGGTCCCATTTTTTGGAACATTTTCTCGTAATTTATATCCCACCTGGTTAGATAGTAATCGATAAATGTTGGCACTGGACTACATTAGAATAGTTCTTTTTTTTTTTTTTTTTATAATACGCCCTTCCTATTCATCCTCAAGTGATCTGATTCAGCAGGTCTAGGAAGGACCTAAACATCTGTAATGTTCTAACTGTCCAGGTGACTGTTGTGCCTTGGGTTGACATCAGTGGGGATAGATGACTGTGCCCTCCATGTAGGGGTGTGAGAGAGGAGAGGTAAGAGTGCTCTCCACACAGGCTGTGAATGTTTGCTTCATGTGACAACTATAGACTTTTCCAAAGTATCCTACAAAAAAGCAGTCATGCTCCAAGCATAACTCCCTATCCCACAGGAGCCAGGAGCTCAGATTCTTCCTCTAAAATTTCACATTCTAGCAAAGGAGCTGGCACATGACCGAAGCTCGGACACTGGGTGCTTTCTTCTAGGACTGTCCACCTTAGTGAGGGAGGATGTGAAGCAGTGAACCAGAAAGCTTTAGGGACCATTCTCGTGGCCTCCCCAGAACAGCGGGGGCCGGCTGTGCAGCTGGTCTGAATGTATGTGTCCCTCAAAATTCACATGTCCAGGTCTCTGGGAAATGATTAAATTCATGGAAGTGTAATGAATGGAATTCTTTGCATGAATAAATGCAATGCCCTCATAAAAGCAGCCTGAGAGAGACTCCACGCTCCTTCTGCCATGTGACGGCACAGAGAAAAGACAGCATCCAAGATCCAGAAACCAGAGCCTGGTCTCTGACTCTGCTGTTCTCTCGATTCAGACATTTTGGCCTTCAAATCGCAAGAAACAAATTTCTGTTGTTTACGGCCTGCAGTGTGTGTACTATTAGCCTTAGTGAACCAAGATGCCCAGCTGTTCCTGAAGCAATGACTTGGGCTCCTTCTCTGCTGTCTTTAGTCCCTCCAGCATCTCCTTGGTCCCTACTGATCCCCAAGTCTGGTTTCCCTTAGTCTTGTTCATCTGTGGACCTCATATGAAATGATCAGTCGTCTGTCTTTGTGTATGTGTGTGGCATACAAAAGAGCCAATTTCATAGGGTTCAACCTAATGATCTAGCCAGACTCATTTTCTCGTGTTTGTTACTAACAACTTCAATACATGTCTAAGGCATCGCACACGTACATTATAACCCAATAGTACAATTTACATGTGGTTCATTACAAAAGAATTTACAAGTATTGGACACCTCTGAATTCCAATACCTGTGAGGTCCTTTGTGACTTTGTTTCCTGATTCCTAGGTTGCCCGCATGTGTTTTTCTCTTATTGTGCCAGTGAGTAGGAAACATCTATTCATTAATTCATTTATGCAACAATTAATTACTGAACATTATCTATACGTTAGATTTGGTTTTAGGGTTTAGATTCTAGGTTTGCAAAATGAACACAGCAGGACTTTATAGGTCACCTCATCCAATGTGCTTTATGGACCAAGAAGGTGCTGAGAAAGTTGGGTGATTTCACTGCATCCCCTAGTGTGCCAGCAGCAGAGGGGGGCTGTGTTGCCATCCATGTCTTTTCTCAAACATTCGTTAAATTGCCCGTGTGCTAAATTGTGTACTAGGTAGGTGCTAGAAACGTGAAACAAATAAGGAACGGTCTCAAATGTGAAGCATAAGACTGGAAATACTCACTGTCTTGAGCTCCCTCTGGGGATGGGAGGTGACCATTCCCAAAACTCAGCATAACAGGCCAGAGACGGAGAACAAGAAGGCGCTTGTTCTAGTCACATCATTTATGCAACCACCCTTGGCTTTTACAGACTCTGACCATGGCATAGTGGGATTCCTCCATTGAATCTTTTGCTTAAAATTAAACCCTAAACCTGGTTGACCAGTTCACTGTGTTTTTCCTCTCTACATTTGTTTAGTTGTTTTGATGTTATTTATAGACATAAAACTCTTGACTAAATGTGTGGTCAAACTCTTGACACAATGTTGGTGCTCAGTGTCCCCCCACCTCCCTTTCTTGTCCACCTCCCTCCGTCTCTTCTGCCCTTTAACTTCCACCTCCTCTCACGGATCTCACTGTCCCAGGTCCCTGATGGAGATTTAATAAATCAGAATGGATCCTGGAAAGTTCAGGTTGAAATCATTTCCTATGCTTCACCCTTTAAGGATATTTACATTTAAAACTATATATAAATCCTCAGGGAAAAATCCTACAGGAATAATTCCCTGTGCTTGACTCTCAGGGCCTGTCATGAGGAGACAACATTCAGGGTGTTGCTAGAATCCCTGGGGCTGCTCCACGCTTCTCACACAGCATCTACCTATGTTCCACCTTTGGAGGAGTTTGAAAGCAGACAGTGGTTTCTTGGAACACCGGGACGTGAACAAAGGGAAGATGTGCACACATGGTGGTGTGATTCAAAGCTCTCCTCTGTTTTCTGTAGTTTAATTTTGTTTCAGATGAAGAAATTAGTGTTACACCCATGTTTGAGGACAAGCCCAATCGCATGACTTCATACAGCCTTTAGAGCAGGACTGAATTACATAACTTCTTAGCTTGTTTGCTCTCAACATCCTGAGATTCCAGATTGTCTATATGATTCAGAATGGAGATTTGGGTCTGAGTGGAGGGTTTCCAACGTCAGGGCTGGCCAGAGCTTGGTGATATCACCTGAGTAACGCATCTGTGTTCTTTCAGTTGGGTTGGCATCTATAGGAGAGAAAAATCCCATGTTGGAGAGAAAGCCTGAGGGATTAGATTGGGCCTTTTTTTCTTTACCACTAATTTCTTGCCTTTCTGTTTAATTATATCTGTTCTCTTAGGCTGAGTGATTTTCCTAGTTTTGATCACACAGCACAAAGTCTCTCTTAGTACATTCTGTTCCTTTTACAAGGCCTCTGCCCAATTACAGGAACACACTCATCTCTTCTCCAAATAGCCATTACTTGCTGAAATAAAGAAACCAGCTAGAAAGGATTTCAGGGAAATAAAGATTCAATCACTGGAAAACCTAAAGTAATCCCTTCACTTAAAAAAAGGTAATTAAAAAGCATTCCTCACAGATAAAAAAAGGTGGTATTAAAAAATAAAAGCATTCCCTTTGCAATTTTTAGGTAAATTTATTCATATATATTGATATAATTGCCTACCGTTTATATTAGGGGTTTCTATAATCTCTCAGGATCTAATTATTATGCTCCCAAAGAGGTATAAAAAGAACACTTCCACTATTGTCGCCAACCTGGATGCTAGTGAAACCAGGGTCCTGTGTTTCTTTGTTCAGCACATAGGATGTGGTTGCAGAGATAAGGGGAGGGCTACAGAATATGAAGAGATTTGGTAGATTAGCAAAAAATAGGTGGGATCTAGAATTATAAGGTATTAGTCTTTGATGGAAACAAAAGAATAAGGTATTAGGTGAAGTCCAGAAACAGGTTTGCCATGAAGCTTGTGAAGCTCACATGCCCCAACCTCTATGAGCCACCTTGAAGGCTCTGAATCGAATTTTATATTTGAAAATTAGATTCTTTTTTTGGTAAAGAAATCTCCACCCCTTCCAAACACACTGATTTTATATAAATTTCAAAAGCACAAAGCTTAGATCCATCCTTCTAAGGCTTAATAGCAAAAGGAGCTCAGCTTAGGTTATTTCCAGATAGAAAAGCAAAGTCATCTCAAACCAGTGACTCAAATAAGGGAGTGTTTAACTTTTTATTTTTCCCCCCTAAAAAAAAAGGTAGAAAAGGTTGTCAGAGGTACAATCATGAAGATTTCTATGGGCTGAAAATACCTGATCCAGTAGTCCAGCTTTCCTAGAAGTAGCTTGTACTGTCCCACTCAGTCGTGAACTGTTTGTAGCTATCAGGTTCATTGAAGGATTTGCCAATAGTGATTAGGTAATGTTTGTATTTTCATTACCACATCTGCATGTCAGTGCCACTGTTTGCTTGAACCCTATAGAACTGCCAATATTTAACAAATTTTGTTCTATAAACAGGAGTTTCATAGGGTAGTAATTAATGTTGTTCAATCATATGTCTGTTACAAAAACAAAAGCTGCTAATATAGTTTATGGGAGCATAAACTTAGCTGTTGTTTCTAAACAGAGCTGCTTTCAAACTATACACCAGCGCTAACAGAAACAGCGCAAGGCACAAATGTGAGCCCCATTTTCTAGTAACCATACTAAGTAAGTGAAACAAACCAGATACAATTGATTTTAATAATATACTTTATTTAATCCCATATATTCAAAATACTATCATTTAGACAATCAATAAAAATCATAAAAATCATTAATGAGACGGTTTACATTTTACATTCTTTTTTTCTTTGTAACTAAGTCTTCAAAATCAGGTATGTATTTTACATGTCTGGCATGTCTAAATCCAGAGAAGCCCTATTTCATTTGTCTAGTGGCCGCCTTTGGCTAGTGGCTAGTGTAATGGACAGTGAGGTTCTAGACCTTCCACTACCGAACTGAGTGGTCTTGGATAAGTCTTTTTACTTCTTTACAAAATGGAGTTATATAAAAACACCTGCATCATAGGATTAAAGGTGACATTAAGTAAATTCACAAAGAACAATGCCTGGTGGATGTTTGGCATGCTGTTGTTATCATTATTATCCTGTCCGAGATTGGGTCATTCAACTAGCCACTGCCTGTCTTCTATTAATTCAAATGGTGAATTAAAATAAAGCTTAAAATACACATTTCCCTTGTATTTAAAAAAATTTCTGGTCAATCCTGTAACCAAAAGGTTAACATAAGAGTTACAGAATATTCTCAGGAATATCTGATGGCTTGATTAATTCTTGAGATAAAGGTCTGGAGTTTCTACATATTTAATATCAAGATAGAGAAGTATAGGTCCAGGTTACAGTCTAGAAATAGAAAGCTCATTACAACAGGATTGCCAAGAAACCAAAAACAGAACAGGCTGGAAAATACTGTTAAGCTTATCATTTACTGATCATCAACTATGACCAAACACTCAGCAAAGGACTTTTCCTATGTTCATTCACTTAACAACAACAAGAGCCCCGAAGAAACAGGCAAACCTCTGTAGAGCAGTAATTCTCACCTTCATTAAAAAAAACTTTGGTAAAAATGGAGGTCCAGAGTAGCTGACATATTTGCCAAGCTGATAAAGCTATTAGGTGGCTTATTTTTATCTCTCTGACCTTCTCCTCCTTCATCGATACAATCTGATAAGGGCTGGGGTCATCGGCTTGGGACTGGCCACGCTGCACAGAAGCATGAACTGAGTGGTTTAGAGTGAAGCGCTTCCTCTCTCTGAGCCGCCCATAAAAGGGCAAACCCAGATGAGAGTGTAGAAAAGGAAACCATTTTCCATTCTACCTCAACACCTGAACAGAAGGTTTATTTCTCTGTGGTATTTAGAAAACACAACAGGCACAAACTAGTTCTTTCATTTGATAAAGCAAGACCAGATTGAGTCACAACTACTCTTTGTATTAGTTCTGTTTAAGTGACTGGCAACTCACTGGTGTAGTGGTGTAGTCTGGTCTCGCAGGTAATAGGCAAGGAAACTTGAGGAAATAAGTTTTGGGGCTTTTTTTTTTCTTGCTGCAGTGGTAAGGGCAAAACTGAGAGACGAAGTAGCTGCTCCCAAAACAACCATCCCTGAAGAGCACGTGGCTCTTGTTATATCTGGCTGGCTCAGCAACTATCCAAGTTATGGGGCTACAGGGGATGCTGTCTAGACCAGTTCTTTTGGCCCCGGGGTTGGCAGAACATAGAACCAGAAAGCCAAAGCATGGTGCAAACATCTCTCTGCATTTTTTCTGGTAGACAGTCAAGCTGGATGGAAACTAAATCTCCAACAATTACCAAATAGCAATAAACAAGAGAATAAAAAGACTGTACAGGGCTTTCTTTAGTCCTGGATAGATGTGGCCTGGCTCTTGAGCTATAGTACATGACATTTCCTAAGCGACAGTCTTTAACATAAAAGGCACAAAGGGCAATCTGAAAGGTGGTGTGACTTATCCAGCTTGAGAATATTCTTGTTGCATCACAGGTGTTTTCTAGGTTTAGTGATGGTACTGATAGGAAAAAGACGTCAACATGTCATTGAAATAATTTATTTACCACTAGAGCACCACAAAAACAGACATACATTGTGTTAAAATACAGCGTAATTGGTCATCAAAATACAAAACAGCTATTCTTATATTCCATTCTTTTAAACCATGCCAACCATAAAATTGTACTGCTGCTTAACACAAATTCAATAAAAACTGCTACCCCAAACCCATCCTAACCCTGATTCTTTCCCACCTCCCTCCACCCCGATGGCAATATTTACTTATGGGAAATAAAGACCTTATTAGAACCCCCAAATTAAAAAGACAAGATTCAAGAGATTTTAAAATAGAGTATTTAAAATATTATCAGTGCATTCACGAGGAAAGACAAAATAATACAAAACAAAATGTCATCCTATCTGAGAGGAAAAGACCTGTAGAATAAAAGTGATTTACATAGAAGTCATATCAAAGTGGAAGACAAAAAGATAGTCAACACTCTCAAATCTGGTATTGGGCTACATCCAACACAAGGGGGTTTAGCTGGCTTTTCCAGTTTTCAAACTTGCAGACCCAATTCTTCACTTTAATTAATGGTCAAGAAATTCCAAAAAAGACGTATACCTTATCAAACAATTTCACTTTAGATTCACGCCTCGCTATGCTGCCATTTAGGTGAAGCTGCAAAAAATTCATTATTTTGCCTATTAATTTTTATCTTAAACTTAAATAAGTGACAAGTAACAAATTGACACATCCTACAAACCCAAAGCAAGAATACCTCCCCACAAATTATTTATTAAAGCAAGATAAACGCTAGCTGCAGATGTAGGTAACTCATTCAGAGGAAAGGATGTTTTGATCATCAAACTTGACTTGGGTCTTTTCACCTTCAAAAAACATTATATATAAAACCTTAACTTCAAGGAAATAAACAAAATGACTTCGGCTGACCTGGACATTTTTCCTTTTTGAAAAATCAACTATAATGTACGTAGGTCACTACGAAGGTTTGGAGACTGTTACGGTCCATTACTTCACTTCCAAGAAACACCGTCAACAGCGTCCTTTCTGAGTCACCCGAGCAAGTTTCAGCTTGCTCGGCTTATCAGTGTAGCTGGGAGGGCTTCATTTGTTTCCATCCATGCAGATTTTATGTTTCTTGATTTTTGTGTCTCTCATAACTTTTGTAATGACCCATGTATATCTGTCAATTTCCCCCAGAACACTAAGAAATCTGGTTAAAGGAAAAGATGTTTCCTATGAACTGTCTACTTTTTAACAATAGAACTATGTGCAAATACTGATTGAACCAAGGTAGAGAAACTTTCTTAACTTAGTTGCCAGGATTCTGAGTTTTACTCAGATCCTTAAACTCCTGCCAAAACTAAAACATTTCTATGTATCAGGAACATTCCCCATTCTCCTAACACAGAAGCTTTTTAACACTTTACACTTGAACAGTGATGATACTGAGAAGATGAAGGAAGACCACTGAACTCGAATCTATCCTTTTTGTAAAAGAAAAAAACAATAGATCCAGGTAGCTTATGTCATAGTAATGGATAATACACAAAGCTCAAGTAGAGAAAATACTAACAAAAATGTATTTGTAGTGCAAGTCAAAATACAGGGGCTTTATTCAGAAGTACTGGCCAGCTAAAGGAAACATACAATTGTGAGTGATCATTAAAAGGAGCCCAAATTTAAGTCCAATCTAAATCATAGCTGACATTATTACAGAATATAAAAAATACGGTAAAAATTTACACGTTACACATAAAGTAGTTAATGTTTTGATTTAATAGTTTGCAAAAGAGATCTGCAGATGTGTTTTCAATTATGCTGGCTTCTATACCCATCTATTTTAATAATATAGGTACGGTTACACATACCAAAAGAAAGGAAAAAACTTATAGCGCAGCTAAACAGCAATACTTTAAGGTCCAAAATTCGACCAGTACATGTCAAAACATTTCAACATTTCACTGGTTTACTACACTGACAAAGAACCATTTACAATTAAAAAGAAAAAGAAAATCTTACAGAATTATTCTGACTGAAAGTTTCTTTTATTAACAGGCTTTTTAAGTTTTGGGATCTTACAAGAAGCTTCCTTAGGCGATTGGTACATAACATGTGCTTTCAGGGTCTTTATCTTAACGCAGACTTACTTGGTCATATAATAACTCACTCGGGTTTTCATCCCATTAATATGACCTCTTTTTTTCTGGCTCGTTTGAGTTCAAGTTCCTTAAGCCATCCATGAGTTTCTGGCAAAGTATTTGGTCTCCACTTTATACACCTGTTTTGTTTTCCAAGGGCAATGAAACGTTCATTATATAGTAACACACAATAAATAACTCACTGTTAACTCTAAGAGTGAGACTGGGAAGAGTGCCTATTGCATAGCAATACAGAAAAATCAAGTGAGGGATGGGATGGGAACGGTACGTACACCGACTCCACTTAACGGGATTTTTCCTGTTTTTTGTTTGTTTGTTCACATAATTAACACTAACAAATTCTTCCAGTGTTTATTTTTTCTTAAAAAAAAAAAAAGATTTTGCTTCTTGTCTCTCTCACTTACGAAGTAGGTGAAATGTAGAATAAGGCCGTCATCTTTTTTGTTTCAGATGCCAGTTGTAACAATCAGAATACAAACTTCCAAAGTGTTTGAACTAGTACCGCTTTCTCAAAAAAAAATTTTTAACACCGATGACCAAAGGCTCTCTTAGGTTTTCTTGTCAACAAATATCATCATTGTGGTCGTCATCGTCACTGTCATTATCCTCATCATTGGGATTTTCATCTTGCCATCTTTCCAAGAATTTTAGCTGCATTTGCAGGACTTCACGATCATGTTAGAAAGGTGTTCAATCTTGGGGGTTTTGCCGATATAGTAGAGAATGGTTAGCGGTTCTAAATCTTGGGGCACACAGCAAGGAGCCGCAGATGCTTCTGGATTTAAGTTGTGATATAAGCCGAGAATCTGAAAGGACACAGGACAGGAGAGACACCAGAAGGAAAAGGGAAAAAAGAAGAAGGCAATTATTTTCTTAAAGAACCATTCCATACTGTTATCAGCCACATTGAGTAAGCAATTTAAATTCCTTTCGGTTTACGATTTCCTTTTCTTAACTCTCAATTATGGTCAAATTGGTTATGTGTCCTTAGCAATCACCTAATTCACTTTTTTTCCCATACAGAATGGTTTGTTTCATACATCTTAAACAAATGATTTTATAAAAATCAGACGGGAAGGAATTGCTCATTCAACAGATTTCCCCGTGTTTCTAATTACTCTTCACTCTGACCACCGCTTCGCTGCAATCCTTCCCAGGCTCTTGCAGAATCTGACGGGGTCTCGTTTCTATGCTACTTTGTAAATGAAGTTGTTCCATTAGTATATATTTTAAATTCCCATCTAGATTAACAATTCCCTCGAGGTCAGGGCTTCCACGGTTTGTGTTGTTTTGACCTTGTAGCCCTACTACGTCTTCACTGGACAAAGTAAGACTTGTGCCTTGTCAAGTAATGAATACATGGATACGCAGAAGAATAAAATGTTTTAAAGTCTCAGAGCCAGGTGTAATGGCTCACACCTGTAATCCTAGCACTCTTGGAGGCCAAGGTGGGTGGGGTGCATTGCCTTAGCTCAGGAATTCGAGACCAGCCTGAGCAAGAGTAAGACTCTGTCTCTAAAAAATAGTTGGGTTTTGGGGCAGGTGCCTGTAGTCTCAGTTACTTGGGGAGACTGAGGCAAGAGAATCTCTTGAGCCCAAGAGTTTGAGGTTGCTGTGAGCTGTGACACCACTTCACTCTACAGAGGATGACAAAGTGAGACTCTGTTTCAAAAAAATAAAATAGAGTCTCTTCATTTACCATTACTTTATAAGTACAATGCTAAGAATGACATGCAAAGAAATCTCTATTCTTAATTAGCCACTTTCTTCCTTTTTGCTTAGAACAATCATTAATAATAATAATATAATAATAAACCCTGTATTAAAGTTCCATGTGATAAATGGTAGTAGCTGAGCCGGAGGAGTGAATAGCAATCCCTAAAACAGAATGAAGCGAAAGTTCTACAGTTAATCTTATGCCTTTAACCCTGTTCTACATCAGACGGGTGTATGACTTTGAGTAATGGAAATATGTCGGTTCTCTGCTGATGATACAGAGACATTTCCAAGGATGCCATTAATATGTTAGTCAAACAGCAAGTGACCTTTTCCTCGAGATTCACTGCAATTTTTTCAGCCTAAGACAGAAGATCCGTTCAGCACAGCAACACTGACTACTTTATTAAGCTACCTCTGGCTTTTTGGGTAACTGTCCAAACCACATATTTGTGACCATGACAGTTATTCTTCCTCTCTCTGAAAAACAAGCATGGTCTCAGCCTTCACACACTCCCTCTGTGTATCAGAGAGGAGAATTATGTTTCTACTTGGCAATGGGGCCTTGCCCACATTACAGCTACTGCTGCCGCAGCCCAGATGAAGCAGCCTGGCCAGAGAGCTCAGACAAAGGGACAGGCATGAGCAAGCTTCCCTCACATGGCCGAGCACATGGTCGCCGCGGAGTGCCAAAGTCTACAGGGTAGTCGGGAAAACAGCTGAAGGAAGGGGAGCCATATTTGTCAATTTAAATTCCAGCATATGCAGGCATTTAGAAATAAAAGTATTTCGTATTCCACTAACACATGATTTTTCATATGAACTACAGAGGAATTTTTATAATACGGATTGTCTAGAATAATTGATAACCCTGAGACTCTTGAACTCAGCTGAATGCATTATGTGATCTTTTTGGCAGCAGATTCATTTTCCTACCCTGCAGTGAAGGCAATTTTTCTAATGCCTCTTTAATAGGGAGATTTACAGAGGCATAAATAGCAGAATAGAAACCCCAATGTGTAGCCACAGTTTAGGAATTAAACCCACTAAGACAGAGCAAATGCAAGCCTGGTTATGAAACAAGAAGGCCTGCGTTCCAAGCAATGGTTTCTCACTAATTTTCTGTTTCATCTTGAGTATCATGTACATGATCTAGACCTTAATTTCCTGAGAACAATAAAAGGTTTGGACGAGATAACTTAGGAAGTCCTCTCCATCGCCAAAATTGCACATTATAAGTCATCAGGAGGAAGCAGGTGGATGAATATCATTATTATACAGAAAAAGCTCTTTGCTACTTGGGGCTGGGAACTCATAACATCCAGTCTAAGACCTGCCTTCTGAATTAGCCCTCTGTTCTCATCGAAGGAACTTTTTCTTTTATTATTATTAAATCATAGCTGTGTACATTAATGCAATTGTGGGGTACAATGTGCTGGTTTTATATACAATTTGAAATATTTTCATCAAACTGGTTAACATAGCCTTCCTGGCATTTTCTTAGTAATTGTGTTAAGAAATTTATATTCTACATTTAGTAAATTTCACATGTACCCTTATAAGATGCACCATAGGAACTTGAAAATAGATTCTTGTTTACTTTTGATTACTGTTAAAAGAAACTTAGAGATACTAACTTTCAAAACATTTTCACATGTATCATCTTTTTGTACATATCAACCCTGAAGTTTGGCATTATTATTTTAATGATAATTTTATTACAGATATAAAAAAAATGAGGTTTGAAAGCTAGAGTCACTTTTCAATTGTCATATGCTAGTAAATCACAGCTGAAGTCCCCAATGTTCTTTCCAATCTGAGTCCCTAATGGAGGTGATAACAAGTCCTTTATTAGATAGAGACCTGGGTCCCTTCACATTTCAGCTATATTTGACACTGTGTGATATATTGATTCAAAATGGTTCTTTTGGCATGGTGCCTATAGCACAGTGGTTACGGTGCCATCCACATACACTGAGGCTGGCAAGTTCGAGCCTGGCCTGGGCCAGCTAAATAACAATGACAACGGCAACAAAAAAAGCCATGTGTTGTGGCGGGCGCCTGTAGTCCCAGCTACTTGGGAGGCTGAGGCAGGAGAATCGTTTAAGCTCAAGAGTTTCAGGTTGCTGTGAGCTGTAATGCCATGGACTCTACCCAGGGTGACATAGTGAGACTCTATCTCAAAAACAAACAACAAAAAAAAGGTTCTTTTTTTCTTTTTGCCTCCTATTTATGTTTATAGCTATTAAAAATGGAGACAGAGGTTGGGCATGGTGGCTCATGCCTGTAACCCTAGCACTTTGGGAAGCTGAGGTGGGAGGATTGCTTGAAGTTTGCAGTTTAAGACCAAGCTTATTTCTGTGAGCAAGAGTGAAACCCCATCTCTACAAAAATTAGAAAAATAAGCCAGGCATGGTGGTGCACGTTTATAGTTCCAGTTACTCAAGAGGCTGAGGCAGGAAGATTGCTTGGAGTTGCTGTGAACTTTATTGATGCCATAGCACTCTAGCCTAGGCAACACAGTGAGACTCTGTCTCAAAAAAAAACTAACAAAAGAAAAACAACAAAGAATGGAGATAGAGAGTAGGCTGGGATGGGAGATCTTCATCTCCTTGGTCAGTTGGTCAGTGCGTACAAAAATACAGTTAGATAAGAGGATTACATTCTAGTACGTAATAGCACAGCAAGATGACTATAGTTAACAATAATTTATTTTATATTTCAAAATAGAACAGAAGATCTGCAATGCTCTTAACACGAATAATGGATAACTACTGAAGGTGATGGACACCCTAATTACTCTGATTTGACTATTACGCATTATATGACTGTATCAAAATATCACAAGTACTCCATAAATATGTATCAATAAAAATTATTTTTCAAAAAAGAATAGAAAATAAAGAAAATTAAATAAAACTTCCCTCAAGTTACCTATAATCTAATTGGGAAAGTGAGACCTACTCTTGAAAACTGATCTAACTTCACCTGCAGCCTATAATCTTTTTCCCCCTCTAAACGCATTTCTCCAGCATCTATACATTTGAGATGATAAAAGAGCAACAGGCTAATTCATTTGGAAAAATTATCAGCAGATATACATTAGTAACCCAAGAACAAAAGCCACCATTAGCCAGACGCTTACCTTAGAGTGCTGAGTGTCGGAGCTCCATAAATAGGGGCACGCTCCAGCACAGAAATTAGCTTGGTACCCTCGAGGCTGATGGATCCACTTCCACCCAAGATCTTTCTTGAAATCAATGTAAAGTGGACGTACACAGCAATTATCCTGCACATTTCTATTGAAAAAGGAAAAGAGCAATAGTGACTTGAAAACTGATTACCACACTACCCCATCCCTGCCTTACCACAAAACAGAAAAATGACTCATTCATTCCTTCCCCCAAACATCTAATGAGCAAATTATCATGAACCAGATCTTAAGGGTTTTATTTTAATCTGAAGTGACTTTCATAATGGGGCGTTACGACGATTTTCTGGACTGCTTTCTTTTATGAGCTCTATGCCCTGACTCACTTGTCTATGCCCTAAAAAGTCAAACCTTTCCCCTCAAATGACTAGATATAAGAAGAGAGTGGATGGGAGGGACCAAAGCTTTTCCAGTCAACATGGGCAATTCTGCCATCCAACCTCGATTCCCCTTTCAAAAATAAGATGAATAAAGTACAACAGCAATTTTCAAAGAACTATCTTAGGCACTTTCCTTTGAGAATAGGTATTTATTTCATTGCATCTTCCTTGGCCTAGGAATGAACCAGAGATTAGGCGACATGGAGTCTTGCTGAGTGCAACCACTGGCTCTGGCAGTTAAAAACTGCCACTTTACTTGTGACCTCTGACACGTTTATAGCACTTTATAAGTGAGGACCCTGAACTGTCCCATAACTTTCAAAGAAAAAAGCCCTTCTCTTACCAAACTGAAACCACAGAAGCACATTCACAGTTTCCCTCCATGAACTCCTACGGGAATGGGGAAACAGTCCTCCTCTCTACTCTGTAGCTAAAGACACAACAAATAGCATGCTTCTGCTGTCCCATCTCTATCACTGGGAAAGAGGTACAACTGTGGCCCTCTGCAATGAGAGTGAAGGCTTCATAAGAGGTGAGCGTTCTTTAACTAAGGGGTCACCATCAGGCACCTCAAATTAACTTGTATTTGTTCCAGGGTCATTTTCTTCTTCAGCATCAAAGTACTTCAGAAGAATTTAGGGGAAAAAATCAGAGGGCTAGAGTTTTCCCTTCACACTCGGTTCATTGCTCAAGAGCTGACAAATAGCACAATGCAGAGATAACTGTTTTAAGGCTCTAGGAAGAATGAGGCTATGAGATGTAAGAGCTATCCTGTATCAGACCTGGCCTTACACAATGAGCTCCATTCAGGTCATTATGCGATAGAAGAGAGGGAAAGGGCAGTGCAGGAGTTAACAGATGCAATTACTGCATTTTTATTTCCTTTACCTAAAGCAATAGGCCTCGTCCAAAGCACGCTTCTTCCGCCGGTTGCTCTGTTGTGACTCAAGTCTGTAGGAGGGCAACAACATTAGCAGGAGATGTGGGGTCTTCCCACTGTTTTTTTTCCTAGTGGACTTTATAGTTTTCTGATCACCACTGGTATATGTGGAGGTGCCATCAATACCTTGAAAAAATGCATTTGAGTAATAAACATTTAGCTTTACTTTCATCAAATATAATCAGCCATATTTTTTTTCCTTTGTATATTGTCACAAATAGCAGTGATGACCATCACGGGAGCATCAACTAGCTATCATCATTCCCCATGGAATTCTATAAGGCACAACAGGATTCTCACACGTGACAACACTTCTAAATGGGGGCTCTAGTCAGAAGACAGTTAGTTCACTGTCAAAGGCAGGGCTGCTGGTTATGAAAGTCACTACAGAAGAAGTCATTGACCATTAGTCCAAGGACAATCTAGGTAGTTTATTTTAGCCTCAGTTTAGCCTGTGTTCAAACCCTCAACAACGGAACACATAGCAATGGAACACGCCTTGTCACCCACTCGTTCACACTCTTCTTAAGACTCCTAAACTCCAAAGATTTCCCTAATGAACATAAACTGAGACCTAGCTAAATTGCAGCGAATTAGGTTCAAGTGAAACAGAAGTCACCCTTCCCACAGCTATTTTGGGAAGCTGTGAAGAAAGGGCTTTTTCATTTATTTTATGGCATCCTCAACACTTTCCTGATTCCATGTGAGATTTAGAAACTTGAGCTTCCCAAAGCATGCTCAAGAGACTGCCAGTTTAAGCATTTAATCTCCACACTCCAGAGAATCATGACTAGGTTAGAGACTTAAATAAATCTCTAGGCCTCTGGGAGTATTTTTGCATGAGCAAGGACCATTGTAGCTTTCCAAAAGGAGATGGAGGTCCCAGGTGAGGTTAGTAGGGCAGAGAAATCAACTCCCTGGCACCAGCACATGGACCCAGACTTTCCTCTCACTTCTCGTCACCGAACAAGTAAAAATCTAATACATAAAGTGACTTGTACCCTTGGCATCTCTTCATTCTCCCCGACTTTTGGCTAATTTACTTAAAGGTATAGACTGGGAAAATTAAAACTTTTAAAATGTGTTTATAAAGTACAGGGTGTCCTAAAGTTTGCCGTACATATCTACATAGAGAAAAGTGGGAAATTGTAGCTAAATGTACCTTGATTTACAAAATAGCCATCACAAAATTTTACAAAATACATTAAATGTGCAAAAATGTACATTAAATGTAAAAAAATAATAGAATACAAAATATGACTTTGTTAATTCTTTCTATGTATGGCAACTTTGGGATACCCTGTATCATAAAATTCTGATAAGGAAGGCACTTGAAATAGTGAGTACAGCCTAGAAAAGGTGGAATGCTCCAAAACATGGAAGGTTAATTATGGAAGCCACAGAACAAAATATTGTTTTCGGTTGTTGCCATCTGGCTTGGGGATTATCAGTGGATTTCCTTTAATGCACACTGTTTTCTTCTATATCAGTGTAGGAAGAAAGTTGATTTGCAAAAATGAACAGTATAAATCTTCACTGAACATTTAATTGTTTGGAGGGTTAGTTAGTCAGCCAGTATTGACAGCATCGTTTCTGGGTATCCTATAGTATATATAAAGTGGGAATCCATCCCCTTTCTTTCAATCCTTTTTCCACTTCATATACCTTTATCCAATAATATCACTGTTCAAACAGATGAAACTCCTCAGGCTTCACCAAACAATCTCATTTTCACATGCAAATTGACTTTATCCTCCATGAGATTATCAACATAGGCCCTTCCCTCCCCCATCTCGTATGACCACGTTTCAGTTACCTGCAAATCTTGCTTCTAATTCTTCACTTTTATTTGGAATGATGTAATTATTTGATGGTACAAAAGTACAGCAGGGACAATGTAAACTTATCTTAAATCCCAGGTTCCTGTCTGGAAAACATTAAATCAAGGAGGTCATTTGTACGTGTATCTATACCCTTAAATCTGCAATCAATTTATAATAACTTAAGGCTATTGAACAACCAAGGAGGAAAAGAGAGTGTGGTTTGTAACCTTTATGGTGAAGCCACTCGTGGACAGCATCAGTCACGTCAAAGGACAGCCACTCGCCTTCTGCTCTCGTTTTTACAACTTTGCTGTCTATGTAGCGCTGAGTTGGAGACGTTAAATCTTTGGATTTGAGAATCTAGAGGGGGAAAGAGAAAAAGCTCAGTTGGCACACTGACAGCATGACTAAAGCAAAACCTTTAACAGTATTCCTATTCATTATCTAAATTTAGCTCCACTGTAGTCTATCCATGCATTGTTGTCTCAACAGCACGGCCACATGCATAAAAACATAACAGCAGGCCACTAGCCATGGAAAATAGAACTACTAAATCAGCTCCATGTTATGATAAAGGTGACAGGAACCATAAAGCCAAGTGTCTAAAAGAAAGGGACAGTAATTATTTTACTTTGCTGACATAAGCTTTTCAAGATTTCAGCCATAAATTCTATGCTATTAAGTTAATGGCTTTGCTATTCTGCCTCTCTACTTATTTAATTTGGGGAGCTGGGGTATAGGGGCAGACAGGAGGAGAGGCCCAATTAAGAGGACCATGCTCCCCCTCCAAGGCTCTGAATTATAAATCTCCTTCGAATGAAGAGAGAATGGTCCTACTCTTGGTTCCTAAATCCACTGGCATTTAAATATGTGTCATGCCTCAGCTTTTGAGGTGACTTAAGATTTTTACTCTTGATGTGACTTGTTATGATTTATAAAGATAGTCCATATCCTGCAGACTGAGAATGAATTTGGGCAGGAATAATCTGGCACGGTGGCTAGAGGACTGCCTCAAAGCCACTCAGCCTACACACCGAGGCTTTAGAAAGATGCATTTATTTCAAGTAAGTAAGGAGCAACTGCAGTATGTTCTTGCATTTCTATAGGAAGTGAACACATTAGCTTTTAAAAAATTATATTTTGAGACAATAATGTCTTAGGAACCAAATCACAATCCTGAGGCTCCTAGAGCTACAGTAAATCCCTACCTAAACCCTGAATCCTGCCTTTTCTCAGGATGTGGGGGCTAAAGCCCTGTCAGTTTATGCTGCCCTTCCTGATACTAAGACAAACTGTTTTGTGGTCATTTGATACCTATGAATTTGGTTTCTCCAACAAGTTCATAAACTTCTCCAAGTCAGAGATCATGTCTTCAATTTGATATCATTTCAAAGCATAGAAATGAATTGAACCAATGCCTATTAAATAATTATTTGAATTTCTAGATGATGCATTAACTACTTTCCTTTAAATCTTATAAAACAAAAATGCATCATCTTCTCATTGATTTTAAAATGCATTTTCCTTCCGTGTGCACACGATTTGTTTCAGGTAATTTGGCAATAAACACTTCCTGAAATATTTGTTATTATACTAGACTGTTTTTCTGGATTAAGTACAGAAAAGGGAAGAGATTCATATAATTGGACTCTTGGGTGTCCTCATGAACTTTAGGTGAATGCTGTTTTACAGACCTGCTCCTGTGGATCATAGCACTGCACTAAAAGAAGAGAATGTTGAAGTAATCATGATTTTATCAGAGGCAAGCAATGCTCTCTGTGAATTAAAGAAAGCAAAGAGATAGTACTTGAGGGTTGAGCATGCTGGGTTCTGGGAAAGCCATACATTATTTAATTCAATCCTAAAAATATTCCTGTAGATAGATCAAGGAAACTCAGGGAGATTAAGTAACTCTCCCAATGTCTCACAGTGAACAAGTGTGGAGAGGAGATTCAAAGCCATCCCAAGTCACCTGCCCACTTCAGTGCTAGATTTCTGAAAGCCAACAAAGTTGGGGGACTCAGACTTGGATCATGGTTCACCCTTAACCCTTTCCAGATGGCAGAAAATAATTCAATGACAGCAGCAAAGATTTTTAAATAAGATTAAAACCAATATTGGTACAAGATGAAAATATAACCTGGTGGAATGTACACACAATGAATACTGACATAAAGCTGTAGTTTTAAAGATACAGCTTAACAGCAGTCAAGCCTCTGGGAGTCAAACCTTGCCTTGAAAATACTCGCAGTTGGACAAAAAACAAACGAAAAAAACTACCACTTATCCAATTCAGAATAAATGGCATAATTAACCTAATGTGGGATAACAAAATGAAACAATGGTTGAGAAGAGGTTTTTCAGGCATTTCCATCTTGCCTCGTTGGCTAAAAATTAATAAGATTCATGGCATTCATTCTTCTGTCCTTCACTTCTTCCCCTGATCTTCCATGATGATGCCATATTACATAATGCTCTGCAGATTAGCTGTGCTCCCAGTTAGCACGGTGTATAACCTACTCATCTTCACAAAGCTAACACTTAGACACACTACCTACAATGAGACATTACTTTCATTGTTGAATTAATTATATCTGACAGGCAGATCATACATCCAATGTCTATGACATATACACACACACATAGAGGTATGTATATTCAGTCTCACCGAAGACACAGAATTTTCTCCAAGAAATCATGATTTCTTCTTTAAGAAATCATATACCAAATGGGCAAGAAAAACACAATCAAATCTGTGGAAATTCTCCACCTTACAGAAAAGGAGTAAGTCTAGATTATCTTTCTTTAAATAGAGGCCAAAAGGAAGCAAGGAGATTCTGAAGCTTTTTCCCTTTTTTCTAGAGGACTTAGACATAAGGGCTTTCTCAACCACAGAGCCCTGGTAAGCTCAGACAATGGACTTTATACTCCCACTTGGGTGAAAGGTCTTCTAGATATTTTTACCAGTTTAAGATTCAATAATGGGCCACCTATAAGCACTTAATAAAGACAATTTGTTAGCTACATAATTCTGAAATACAGAAGTGACTTTGGTCTTGTGGTTTTATTGTCTCTAACTTCAGGGTCAAAGAGTTCTTAAACACACTTGTTGCAATTTAACTCCATTCTTCTTATCCAGTCCTTACTGGAAACAGGAAACACCTGCTTTTCATCACTCAGAGAACATCCCTCATATTCTTGGAGACTATTATTAAGGCCTCCTCAGCGTGCTTACTTGCTCTCTCTAAGCTAAATAAACCTGGTTCCTTAGACTATACTTAGGGGAGTGATTTCCCAAACCTTCAATCACTTAGGTCACTAGCAAGGATGAATGATGTGATATAAAAGGATTCCTCCTACTGCTTCATGGTTTCACTTCAGAACTGTCTAGAAAACCCTCTAATCATGACTCAAAGTCTTGAACATTAACTGAAAGGTATTTTCATCCTAAGAATAGACACAGCGTTCCTGTTCCCTGTCTATCTCTCATTTCTCACCCACACGAAGCTGAACGGAGAAGGCCTGAGAAATGGACCTGCTGCTAGCGTCCATTAGTGCTTTCTTAAATTCACAAGTTTATTTTGATCAGATCAGTCAACTTCCCGTTCTATTTTAGCCTTTGCTGTCTGCCTTTCTCCAGTCTCTGAACAATAGGGTAGTAAATGTTAACAGTCATGGATAAGTAGCTGTTGGCTTATTTTAGAGCCACCAGTCATTTGCTTCTAAATTTCTTTATACATCTAATTATGACAAAGATAAGGTCTCTTCACAGGCTCCATTTCACCAGATTAACCGGGATTCTCTGTTCATTCTGTGGTCAGTATCTTAGCTGATGCCCACAGCACATGGAGAAACCTTGATGGAAAGTTAATATCCAGCACTTCTGGTCTTCCCAGTTGAGTTGTATGCTTAGCAAGTATCAATTGTATACACTTTAAAACCTTTTCATGACACTTATACTTGTTGCTGTAATTATATAAGTTATTTAAACGGTTTAGAAACTGATGAACATATGGGGGCAAAAGTAAAGAGAAATGATTCTTCGATGAAAAGCAAGATGAATGTCTTGCAAAGTCTTCATGAAAGATGGGTTGCTATAAGAAAGAAAGTTTTTTGGAAAACAACTTGGCAGTTCTTCAAAAGGTAAACATAAAATGACTTTATGATCCACAAATTCCAAGGCTAGGTATATACCTAAAAGAACTGAAAGTAGAGACTCAAACAGATACTTGTCCACTAAGGTTTGTGGCAACATTATTCACAATAGCCAAAATGTGAAAGAAACCTGTGGCTATCAACAGATGAACGCACAAACAAAATGCAACATATTCATAGAGTGCAACATTATTCAGACATAAAAAGGAATAAAATTCTGACACATGCTACAACATGGATGAACTTTGAAGCCAGTGACAAAAGGACAAATAATGTATGATTTGTAGTACTACTACTTACATGTAGTACCTAGAATAGGCAAATTCATAGAAAGCAGAATAGATTACCAGTGACTGCACAGAGTAATGAGGAGTTAGAGTTTAACGGGTATAGAGTTTCTGTTTGGGGTAAAAAAGTGTCCTCGAAATGAATAGTGGTGATGACTACACAATATCGTGAACGTTATTTAATGCCCCTGAATTGGATACTTGAAGAATAGTTAAAAGGTAATTTTTATGTTAGGTATATTTTACCACAATAAATTGTCTTTTTAAAAGTTTAGATGTGAGAGGTAGCTATAAAAACTAATATGATAAAAATCTAGAAGGATCCTGCACTCGGGTTGCTCAGCAATTGTCCTTACATTCTTCTCCCTACTACGAAGAAAGTAAGAATTAGAAACTGAGAAGGGACACAAAGAAAGGGGCTTGAAGGGGGCTAGGAGGGAAGCCTGGTCTCCAGGAGAAGGAGGGCATGAGGTAACCTAGGTAACCAATGACCAATAGACAAAGACAATAATTGATGACCAATAGAAAAGAGCAATAATTCCTGGAGAATTATTAGGTAGGCAAGAATTACAAAAGCAATAAACTTTCCCTTTGTTCTTAAATGAAATTTCTCTTTGTCACACTGAATCTGGGCAGGTCACATTTGCTCTCTACTCACGCTGCCTGTGCTATTCCAGTTTTATTTTCTGTTTCCATTCTTTCTTGCTTTCAATTACCACCGTGCCTCAGTTGAACTTTCTGGTTCACACGAGTAATCAAACCAGATCAACTGGGTATGGGGAACCGGGACCCCTGACCCTCAACAGTAATCACAGATGATGTCTGTATGTGGCTTATGTAAGAAATACGATGTGGGTTAGCAACTGAAAAAGTCATATCATTAAAAAAAGTCCTTGGCCATTCATGAAGAATTCAGTCTCAGCATGTGAATTTTTTTGTGTGTGTATGTATGTGTGTGTGTATACATACTCACATATGTGTGTATTTGTTTTAAGTTAAAAATAATTTAACGTTTTTCTTTCTCTTTCTGTTGCTCTCATAACTTTTGTACAATCCCCTGCTTTAACCGATTTTTTTTCTTTAAATAACTGACTGAAAACTGCTCCTGACTGAATTAGAAAGGAGGGCATCTAATGTATTGAAAATGAGATTTAGATGTCTCTGGCTTAACTACCATCCACAATGATGTTTGAATACCACCTTCATTACATTACTGATATATACACATTATACATAATATGTGCAAAATACCCACATATCGCTTTTAGTAAGTCTCTCCGATCTTTACTGAATTACCAAACTCCCTACACAAAAGCATCCATTCATTTCTCTGCCATTGGAAAGCAGCCAACCAGGGAGTGGATGAAGGTAAAAGTCACTGATGTTACCCAATAGTGCGAGCTGGGATGGGGGTGGGTGGGAAGAAAGTGGAAGTCTACAGGCAAAATTAGGGCTAGAGAAAAGTCTTGAAAGACCAAAGTTATAAATCAACTCAGGATTTGGCTTAGACACTAAGGATGACATTGCTTACACTCCTATGAGACGTTGCAAAGAACTATAAGAAAGCATTGACAATTCAGTGTTACTTTCCATATTCAGACATCAAGAGACCTGCAAAAGAACCAAGGGACCCATTCAATTAGACTTCTAGTGGCAAGGGAATTTTTAACTATAGGGCTATAGAGAAAAACTGACAATATTATCTCGTGTGGGCCCATCTAGTTTTTAAATGCTTTTAATGCTTCTTTCACTGCTTTGATTGTATTTGATGTTTCCATGTATTTAAATGTTTTAAGTGCTTGCAGTGATGTGCCAGGGGTGACTAATCAATGCTGAATCAAACATCCACTCTGCTGGCGACCAGCATGATTCCCTCAGATCTGCTTGACCCCACATCATTAACTGAAGTATTTTGAAATACTAGCCTGGGAAAGGCACTTAGAGGCCATCTGCTTCAACCCAGTGCAGTTCATTCTCTAATACCTCTTTATCTAAAGACCTCCCATGGTGGTACACCCACTACTACATGAGAAAGGTCATCTCACTTTTGGGCAATTCATATTGTTGGGATTTGTCTTTATCTTGGATTTTAAATTCCCATCAATGGTCTTATTTAATAGTACCACTGTCTCATATTTGTGCAATCACTGTAGTTTTTCAAATATTTAAACATTTTTCCATATTCTTTAGTCTTCACAAAAACTCTTTGGAGTGAACATTATGGCCTTGAGCATCTCCATTCTGTGGCTCAATGAAAAGAAGCCTGAAGTACTTAGAAGTGTTACCAAAGCCCTCCAGGAAGAGCCGGGGCTACTTTCTTGCCTCTGGATACCGCTGGAGAAGGCTTCCCAATATTGCTCTCCTGAAGCAAGAGGTCAAATTCTCTTTCTTCTCGGTGACAGCTCCAGTCACAAGAGGTGGCTTCTGTTAAATGTTCCCTTCAGGATAAGGTTCAAGGTGCTTCACCATCCTTGTCAAGCCCCTTTTCAATGTCCCTCTTAAAATTAGTTCCTCAACAAAGTCCAGAGATGGTCTAGCAGAGTACAGAGGATACATGGGCCATTATGAAAAGTTCTGAGATACACAAAAAGCAAGAAATGTAAAATCTGCAGAGATGGAAACAAACGAAGCTCTGCCAGAAACATTGCTACAGCAAGCAAGGTGAAATCTGCACAGGCAAATCAGAAAGGATGCTGTTGCTGTGTTTCTTGGAAGTGAAACAGCGGATCATAATACCTGTCTCAAAACTTTCATAGTGACCTACATATACAGAATATGTTGAATGTGAAAAGGGAAGTAGCTATTGATTCCCTTGTTCTGGTCATGATTTTTTTTTTTTTTTTTTTATTGTTGGGATTCATCGAGGGTACAATAAGCCAGTTACACTGATTGCAATTGTTAGGTAAAGTCCCTCTTGCAATCATGTCTTGCCCCCATAAAGTGTGACACACACTAAGGCCCCACCCCCCTCCCTCCTTCCCTCTTTCTATTCCCCCCCATAACCATAATTGTCATTAATTGTCCTCATATCAATATTGAGTACATAGGATTCATGCTTCTCCATTCTTGTGATGCTTTACTAAGAATAATGTCTTCCACTTCCATCCAGGTTAATACGAAGGATGTAAAGTCTCCATTTTTTTTTAATGGCTGAATAGTATTCCATGGTATACATATACCACAGCTTGTTAATCCATTCCTGGGTTGGTGGGCATTTAGGCTGTTTCCACATTTTGGCGATGTAAATTGAGCTGCAATAAACAGTCTAGTACAAGTGTCCTTGTGATAAAAGGATTTTTTTCCTTCTGGGTAGATGCCCAGTAATGGGATTGCAGGATCAGATGGGAGGTCTAGGTTGAGTGCTTTGAGGTTTCTCCATACTTCCTTCCAGAAAGGTTGTACTAGTTTGCAGTCCCACCAGCAGTGTAAAAGTGTTCCCTTCTCTCCACATCCACGCCAGCATCTGCAGTTTTGAGATTTTGTGATGTGGGCCATTCTCACTGGGGTTAGATGATATCTCAGGGATGTTTTGATTTGCATTTCTCTAATATATAGAGATGATGAACATTTTTTCATGTGTTTGTTAGCCATTCGTCTGTTGTCTTTAGAGAAAGTTCTATTCATGTCTCTTGCCCATTGATATAAGGGATTGTTGGCTTTTTTCATGTGGATTAATTTGAGTTCTCTATAGATCCTGGTTATCAAGCTTTTGTCTGATTGAAAATATGCAAATATCCTTTCCCATTGTGTGGGTTGTCTCTTTGCTTTGGTTATTGTCTCCTTAGCTGTACAGAAGCTTTTCAGTTTAATGAAGTCCCATTTGTTTATTTTTGTTGTTGTTGTAATTGCCATGGCAGTCTTCTTCATGAAGTCTTCCCCCAGGCCAATATCTTCCAGTGTTTTTCCTATGCTTTCTTTGAGGATTTCTATTGTTTCATGCCTTAAATTTAAGTCCTTTATCCATCTTTGCAAACTACTTTTGCAGCAGCCACATCACACCATTGAGTCATAGTAAATTTTTAATAAAATAAAACCTTTGTTCTTTACACAAAATACTGTTAAGTCAGATTTTCCACCCCAAATCCTTTCTGGAAAAATGTGGAATAAAAAGAAATAAAGGAAAGCAAGTGTGGGGGGGGTCTTTCTAGCCCAGTGGTCTCCAAAATTAGCCTGCATCAGAAACCTCTGCAGGGCTCATGAACACACACTGCCTGCGATTCTGATTTAAAAGAATGAAGTTGAGGCCCGAGAATTTGCATTTCTAACATGTTCCCGGGTGATGCAGAAGCTGCTAACCAGGGACAACACTGAGAAGCACAGTTGTGGTCTGTGTCCATAGGAGTCATTTTTTGACATACATGCGAATTACACACATGCATATCTGTTATACTGAACTTTATTATTTGACCCAGGTTTTAGCCTTTTGGAATCTCTCTGAATCTTAAGTTTGTTACTCAAAGTAGAAGTTATTCTTCTAAGCCACACAGTGGCCACAGCAGCGCACCACATTGGTGGTAACAATGTTAAATATCACCGGGACAAAACCAGCACTTGTTGCTAAATCCTTCCTTCCTTGTTGTCCATTTCTTCAATCAATACACTGTGGTATGCTGTATATAGCAGAAAAACAGAAGTTCACCAGGTCAAGTGAGCTATGAGGTCCCAGTTGGCCACGCGGGCCAACTGACACTCCATTCCATTTCTTCAGTGGTCACTTAGGGTTCTTTGAAGAGGCCATAGGGTTGTGCCAAGCACCTTTGAAAATCATTAGTGTAGTAAAATGCTCAGAGGCTCTGGAGTCAGATAAACCCCAACTACTGTTTACTTAATCTGTGATTTTCTCATTTATGAAAGGAGAAAATAAGACCCACCTTGTTTGCTGGTGGAGAGTACTAAGTGTCACATAGGAGGCAAAGCACTAATTACCTTGCCTAATATTCAATAAATGTGAATTGTGATTATTATTACGTTCCTTACCTGGTCAAAAACTTTCGGAGGTTTCTCGCGCCTAGTAAATAAACCGTAGACTTTTTAGTTTGGTATTTAAGACACAACTTGCTACCAACCTATCATCCTAGACTCGCCTTTCAGCCCTGGAAGCGTAGCCTAAATGGTACCTGTTAAAAAGGATTATGTATTCCACACTCTGTCTTTAGATTAGCAGCTCTGTCAGCATGCCTTCCCTTTCCTCTAACTTCTACCTAAGATAAATGAACAAAACAAACAAATAAAACCCTTCCATTCTTCAAATCCCAACTTGAAGTCCAGCTTTTCAATGTAGTGCTTACTCTCACTCTCAAGTTGGCCTTCCTTGCCTAGTTCCCATGCAATTACCTGTATGCTGAGCATTTGATACCACAGGTGCAAGGTATCCCTGGATGCGTGTAGAGGTTTACTCCCTCCAATAGGATATTAAGTTGCTAAAAGATAGGGGGAAACATACACTTATCTAAATCTCCACAAAGTCTTGTGTTCTAGTTTGATGACACTGGTAGCTTAAGGAATACATTGTCACTAATTGATTTTGGAGGAATCTGACTCTCTGACTGAAATCTTGATGACACTGCTATTTTTCTCTCAGGCAGAGAGGCATGCAGAGGATGCTCCTGAAAGCATTTCTTGGCCTATCCACACGAGGAACTCCAATACACTCCAACATTCACAACTCTGGAAGGCTTTCATGGACTTTGGAAGAGCCTTCTACTCTTCATGCCAAAAAATAACACTACTAATAACTAGTGGTATTGAAATGTCTGATATGATCAGTTACCGTGTCTAGTCATTCGTGCACTCATTGAATAATTGCTAAGCATCTTGTATGCAGCTGAGTCCTCATTTGCTCATTTGTTCGAATTTATTTTATAGCTTGCTTCCTCTAGCTCAGTTCAACAAACATGAACAATGGCTGGAGCAAAGCATTACACTTCATCCCAGGACAATAAGATGGATCCTATTCTTAAAGAAGATCTTTGTATAGTTAGGGAATACAGACAGCTCAACAAAAACTTCAAATGAGGTGTTCACAGCGCACAATGAGGTGATGGAGCAAGGACTTCTCCCCTAGCCCAAAGAGGTCTGGGAAGGTTTCCTGAAGAAAGGAAAGAGTAAAAAGATATCTATCAACATCTGAGAAACTGGAAAGATACTAGGTGTTAAGAGAACACAGGCCAGGTAATTAGGGACGTGCTGGCTTGGCAGAAAGGAGAACAAACAAGAAAGTTTAGTTCTTTCTAAGCTCTATGAACTTAAGTTTAGGGAGCGTTGACAGATGTACTGGTTTCCTAGAACTGTAGTAACAAAGTACCATAAATTGGATGGTTTAAAACAACACAAACGTATTACTGATCTGCAAGCTGGAATTCTGGAATCAGTGTTGGCTGGACCACGTTCTCCCTGAAGCCTTTATGTAGGATCCTTCCTTGCCTTTTCCAGCTTCCAGTGGTCTGGGGAAGTCCTCCTTGTCTCCAGAGTTCCTGCCGTTGTCACAGGACACAGTCCCTGTGTGTTTTATGTCTTCACACAGCTATCTTCTTACAGGGACACCGGTCATCTTGAGTTAGGGACCCACGCCCCTACAGTACGACTTCATCTTAACTAATTACATCTGCATGACCCTATTTCAAAATAAGATCTCATTCCGAGGTGCTGGGGATTATAATTGCAACATATCTTTGTTTAGTTGGGGGGGGGGGTGGAGATACGATTCAGCTCTTTATAGTCGGTATTCATTAAGTACACTTGTCAAGCATCTTCTAAACGCTGAATCTAACCAGGAGGTCCTTCAGAGCAAAGAATGTTCTTTCTCTTTCCTGTTACTCCCTGACCCCAAGCCCGAGTCTTCTCCACAGTTAACTTAGACAATGCACAATCTCTGCCTGGTAAATCCTGATTAGCTGACAGACTTTATCAGAAAGACACACTTGATCAGGTGACAAATAAGCCCCCAAACAGTAAGTCCTTTATAGTGACAGATAAAACCTGCTTCTCAGAACTGTATATACACCCACAAACCCACCACAGAGGTCAGACACACAAAAAGGCCAGAAAACTCATCAGAAACAGCAAGTCATTTGATACACTCTTTTACACTTTCTACTAGTATATTTCATTCTGGAGATGAAAATGACAAGGGAGAAAAAGAAAGAAAAAGAACTCCCAAGTAGTAGCCAATGGAGCATTACAGAGACCTGGAACTGGGTATAATGGCCTTTATTTCACTGAGGCACAAATGGAGTTCTCTCTCCTGTGTGCCTGCAGCCTCCTCCATCCCGCTGGGTCCCTTCAGGGTGCCTAACAACCTACACGCTGCATGATTATCCTTCAGAAGTGGCTCACCAGACCCTGTACTTATCTTGTTTCTGCCATCACCATATCCTGTAATTGCCATGGCTCCTTTGTAATTGCATCTTTCTAAGAGCTTGTGAGTCGTGTGCACCTGGCAAGAGCCTCCTGAGAGCCTGCAGAGTTGGCGCCCATGGAATCAGCCTCAGAAGAGAGAAACACACGAGCTCTTTGAGCTCAGACAGATTCATTATTATGCCACTATATTAATGGCAGTACAGAGTAGCGGTGAGCATGGATGTGTGCCTGCATCACACAAACCCACGCACAATTACAAACAAGCATGGCACACACAGACCTTCAGGGACCTTTATGGAAATGTTGCAGGGTATGTCTTCAAGCTACACAGGCGCATGCGTGCACACACAGGGAGAGCCTCTCCTCTGTGATGAAAACACCTTGTAAGTCTCCATTGTGTCCCTTCTACAGACAGACCTTTGTGCTGACTGCACATGTGCATAAACAAGTAAATTCATCTCCACAGGTCTAAGGGATAAAGCGGTCCTTTGTGTGAACAGGAAGTCTTTCAGATGCTGCAGTCAAGAGCATTCAAGAAAGCACTAGGCATAAATCATTCAACAGAGAAGAGGATTCAACCAGACTACATTAGTTCAGGCCAGGAAAGAGATGGGTGCAGTGTAACATTTAATAGCAGAATCAGAAGGAAAATGCAGTCAAGACCATACTTTCTTTTTCAGTCCTGGCGGCTGTACCACGTAGCCTGCTACCATGGATCTTGATGATCACCCAGCTGTTTCCTGCCATGGAGGGAAAGACCATACTGTCTTCATCTGGGCTGAATCCCTTTGATCCCTGAGGCTGTACCACGTAGCCTGCTACTGTGGCTGTTGATCATCCAGCTATTTCCCCCCACGGAGGGAAAGAGTCTCCACACAACTGTGAATTCCCTGGGGCCATATCTTCGGGTTTTCTTATTTGACCTCCCTCTTCCAAATCTGCTCTGCTCTGATACTAATTCATGTATCCTCGGGGGACACACCTCTAACACTCCTTTCCTGCCTCCTGCCACATACAACGCATAAAGTCTATACCATAATTTAAGACCCTACTTATATTCAGCTGAGCATTTTAATTTAGGACATATGACGATAAAGTAATGAGTCTAAATAAATAAAATAATAAAGTAATGAGCCTGTTTTTTCTACAGACAGAAATTTTAGGGTTACCCAACAATATCAGTTTCATTAATTTATTACATAATTTTTTTTTACCTAAATATATTTTTTACCTACATGGTTAGTATCTACTTCACCAGAATAAGCTGTGAATAAATCACAGCAAATGAGGATGTATGTATATGTGTGTGTGTGTGTATCTTTCTTCATATTTAGATAAGTATCTTTAAAACAAATGGAGCAGAATTTACAAATCCAAATAAATGAGTGATGTTTCTCAAAGCAATCCCCTGGTGAAATTACATAGCTTTTAAACAATGTTCTTGCACTTGAATATTATTTTCAAATTCTTCTCCAATTCACTCAAAAGCATTTACTGAGCACGCACTATGCACCAGGCACTGTCCCCAGGAGTCTAGAGGTAGAGATAAGGCCATAAATGGCACAAAGATGGAGTAGGCCAAGTACAACAGATAACAAAGAGTACCAAGGAGAAAAGTGCACTAGACACTGGGGTGAGGATGTGCTGGGAAGAGGGACCCTGAGATGTTAAACAGGGCGCCCAGGAGGAGGTGACATCTGAAAAAAGACCTAAAGAAGTGGAGGGGGGTCAAGCCACATGGACAGCTGGAAGAGCATCATGGGTGGGGGGAAGAGTGTCATCCGTGGTGGGAACAGCGGCCATGAGCCTCAAGAGGGAGAGAGTGCAGAGAGTTTGAGGAACAGAAAAGAGTCAACATGGGAGACCCACATATGAGAGGAGCAAATTATGGCTGAGGGGCAGGTACTTGAGGAACAGGTTGGAGCCAGTCTCGTAAGGCACAGCGAGGACCAAGGTTTCTGCTCAGGATGAGGACTGCAGCTCTAGAAGGATGAGGTTAGGGCTTTAAATTAGGGATTCTGAGCTAACCAACACCTCATGCTCTGTTGAAAACATCCTCTAAGGAGACCAGGAGAACATCCTCTAAGGAGACCTCTAAGAACAAGGAGACCAGCCAGGAAGCCACTGCTGGAGCCTGAGCAAGGGACAACAACTTCGTGGACTAGGATAGTAGCAGCAGACATGTGGGTGGGTGGTTTTTGATGTATCATAAAAAACTACAAAAGTCAACAAAATTACTTATTTTTCTCTTTGGTAGAACTCTAGCAGTTTTTAAAAATAAACGCTACCTTTTATAAATCAGGATCTGTCCCCACGGAGGAGTTCTGAAGAACAAATGATAGGCTCTAAACACAGTTTTAAAAAAGGAATTTCAAAAAGTATTCTCAGTAATGCTGGCATTGGAAAATAAACATATATCCTCTCTTGAAACAGTTTTTTCTCTGGTGGAGGTTATGGAAGAATCAGAATACTGCACAAAAAATCTTATTAAAAATCAATTCAAGGCTAGCCATGGTGGCTTATGCTTGTAATCCTGACACTCTGGGACCCATGAAGGAGGATTAGAACTGCATGAGGCCAGGATTTCTTGAGACAAGTTTGAGAAACAAGAAGATTCCTGTCTCTAGGAAAAAAAGAAAAATTAGTTGGGTGTGGTGGTGTGAGCCCATAGTCCCAGCTACTCAGGAGGCTGAGGAAGGAAGATTGCTTGAGCCCAGGTGCTTGAGGTTGCAGTGAGCTCTAATGATGCCACTGTAATCTCTAGCCTGGATGACAGAGTGATACACTGTCTCAAAAACAAAAACAAAAAATAAAACACCAACTCAGGAAGCATATGTCAAGACCATTTGTGTGACGATGGAGCAGGGAGAGAGAGTAATGGGTCGGGGAAGAAATAAAAAGATATTCCCATCAGGGTTAGTCAGTCTATAATCATTCTTCTAAAAGAGAACAAGACACACTGCAGCTGTCAGCCCACCACCGCTGTCCTTAACCTCTTGATAAGGCAACACACAGCAACAAAAAAAGGCTGCTTCACTCCCCGTCTCTGTCCCAGTGACAACAGGACACCAGTGAGACCTTGTCCAACCAGAGAAGACTGACACCATCATGGAGTGGTTTCATGATCACAAGCCAGCTCTAGGGAAAATATGAACCATGTTCCAGATGACAAGAAACCCAGATAATAATCCACTCTTTCTGCATCTAATGGGCTAGAGACTTAACATACGTGTTCTCCCCACACACTCATTAGATAAGCCATGTTATCCCATTCTGTGATGAAAAACTGAGGCTCAAAAAGAGCAGTGATTTGTGAGACCAGAAAGCTAACAAGAAAAGTAGAAGGTGAACCCAGGGCTGACTGGCTGCACCTTTGAGACCATTACAAGAAGAGTAAGAGGAAATATTCGTGGAGGAAGTCATGACCCAAACTCCTGGCCCAGCAACTGAGAACCCAGACTTTCTGGCAATAAGGGCTAGGGTGAGCTTGCATTATGAAGAGATTTTGAGCAGGTCCTAAATTGAAGAGATGGTTTCTTATAAAAGTCCTAACGCAATACTTTGGAAACTATAATGATAAAAATAGTAACTGTTGAGGGGACAGATACTATACTAGGAGTTTCCATGTATTATCTCTGCACCTTACAAAATCTTTTCCAAGTAGATGCTTTTAACTGCGTTTTACTAATGTGGAAATAGCCTCAGTGACATGACTTCCTCAGACTCCCTAAAAAGACAAAGCCACACCTTGAACCCAACTCAACTCCAAAGTCTGTGTCCTTTAATGTAATACATGGTCACGAACATGGCCCCTGGGACCAGGCTGCCTGGATTCAAATCCTGACTCTTCCTCTTCCTAGATTCATGGCCTGGTCAAATTATTTAATGTCATTATGGTCCACTTTCCTTGCGTCATCATAAGGATGAATAGTGCAGACTAACCCAGTAAAGCATCAACCAGAAAGACTCAAGATTCCATAGCCCAAGCCCTCCACACCCACTCCAACCCAAGTCAAACAACCACTATTAGGAACTATTTACCAGTCTCTCTCCCCACCCCTCTGAAAATGAAAATGCTTCCAAGAGCACCTCTCTGACTGTCGGATTTCATGAATCAACAACTCTAGGATCCACGCACACTGAACTGACAATTGGAACACGTGATTTCAGAAATGGCCAGGATTTGAATCACCCGTGATCTCCGATGCTGAGGACCTTGCAAAAGATGACGAGTCTTTCAGAACAGAAGTCAAGCAAGCATTGTAGAATCTCAAACTTTCGTTTGATGATTTTAAGAAGATACGTGAGGCTGATTCAAAAATATTTTTAAAAGACCTGAAAAAATTGCAATGAGAGGTGTCCTTTATTCATTCAAGATCTGTTCAAGGAGGTAGCACCAGGGAGCGGTGTCCACCCACGCCTTCCCAACACTACCCCATTACCAACAGCTGTTGAAGTTGCTGACACAGGCACAGACCCCATCAAAGAAGGGCAAATGGAGAGGGTGGAAGCAGGACAATGTTTCATAGTACTAAGTACCAACCATTTATAACTTAGTTTTTAGGCATTTGTTTGATTAATGAATTTAAATTAGCACCTTAGTTAAACACAATTACATAGCTTGAGCACATTTAGAGTGTGCACGCACACACACATACACACACAGGATGTATAGTGCCTGGCATGCAGTGCTTAGTTTGTTTCAGCAATAATTATCAATATTGTCAGTAAGTCACATCAGGAAACAAGATGCTATTGCATCATCATCAACATATCTTTGCATACAGTGTGGAAGGACTGCTATTCCTACTATTTATTCATATATTTTTGGGGGGTCCTGCCTTCTTGCATGGTTAACAAACTCTGGGTAACATCATAACCTAATGTAAATGATAATAATCCATTTTCCTTGTGAGGAAAGCATGTCACTTGATTGGTTTGACAAACCTGAGATATTAATAGCCTTGTGCAAACAAAGTGTTTATTATACCTCACGGCTGTTTTTTTTTTTGGGTGGGTTACTATGCTGTGTATGTCTCCACCGTGGCGCCGGGGCTAGTTCAGTATTAAGGAGATTGTGTACTGTAAAATTCTGTACAACAGGAGCACAGCATGACTTTATTTTTCTTCACTAGCACTTTTTGCAAGTCTAATTTAACAGTCAGTTTTTTTGGCTGACTTCTTTTTATTTTACACCCCCTTGGGCAGTATGAGAAGTGAGAGCTGAACTCTGTATGTGCGTGTGTACAAGACAGAGAGAAAGAAGGTGAATGTGCACACACAAAAGCAAGCACATGCAGGTGTTTAGAGCTAGGGAAAGGTGGCAGATTTTATTAACTCCATCAGTGCTGTGCTCCCTGCTATGATAGGAACCCCACCTTTCAGTTTTGTAGCATTAAAATCCCTTAAAACATCAGCCTAGGCCATCTACCTTGAATGCTCACTGCAAAGCTTCAGGGATATACATTTCAAGATCTTTTGCAGAGATGCAAATTGTTCATGAAAGGTAGCTGATGATTCATTCTTCCTTACCAAAAATCTTGGCTTACTTATTTTGCTCTATCATCCTCCAACTGGAAAAATCCTTAATATTTACTACACAGCTTGAAGCCAAAAATAAATGACTGAGGATTTAGCCATTATTTCACATACACATGTTCTTACAACTGATCCCTAGAAATGAGATTTCACCACATTTGACAAGTTGGTTACTGTTTAAATGCAAATTCAAATAGGCATTAAAACCCAAGTATTAAGGGAAGATGTCAGAGCTAGCAAGAGGGCAGGTTTTGTTTTATAAATGCTGTTTCCCTTATGATGGGTCTGTCCTGATGTATGTAGAGACATAACTCTGTGGGAAGGTGAGGCGCATATTGAATGCTATCACTTTTACATGATCATAGTACAAAAATCATTAAGTCAGGACCATCTGTACCCTAATGGGTCAAAAGTTCTGCAGGGAAGGGAGTTCCCTTGTCAAGCTAGTGGTGGCTTCCTTGAAGCTGGATGGCCTGGCACTTTATAAAAATTATGTAGCATTTCAGTGCCTTCTAAGGCCACTCTTAAGAAATCTAAGGTTTCCTTTAAATCCACAGAACTTATTTCACCTCAGCAAATTCATTGTCCACTGATCAACAGGGACCCAGGTGCAGACTGTACTCTGCTGCACCATCAGCACCAGGGCCTGTGGACTCTTACTCACACTAGCTCCAAGAAAGAAGGAATTATTTGGTGGCTTCTTCCTTCTGCCTCTCTGTCTTTCATTTTTTATCGACAAAGACTCACTCTTGCTCCTGAAATTTGTCTCAAGCTTCTGGCCTCAAGTGATGCTCCTGCCTCAGCTTCCCAAAGTGCTGAGCTTATAGGTGTGAGGTTTTGGTGGTTTTTCTTGCGTGACGCTGTGTGATGTACAAATTCAGTATGTCACTCTGCTTCCCTGGGGAGTTATTTTTTTTTCTGATTTTACTCAGTAGCCTAAAGCTAATAATTTAATCTTAAAATTAAGCTGGCAATTGACCTTCACAGGTAACTGAAGAGGAGGCTCTCCCCCCTGGAGGAATCGCAGATATGGAAGGATGAGAACATAAGTTGAATACACACTCTTTCCTTGGCAATTACATATATTATTTCATTTTACCTCCCCAATAAAGACCAAGTGAATCAAGAAATATTAAAAAAAAAAACTTAGGTTACAATGCCCCTACCATCGAACCTATATACCCTACAGGTGAATAGGGACTACAGATGCAGTCTCCAAATCATAGGATGCTCGGTTGTGCACGGTTGAAACACAGTGCAGGCAGCTCTAACATAATACCATGCACACCGATTACCCAAATTCACCTTGTCTCAGTCGACTCTATTCAGATATCCCTGTGACAAATATTACTGGGCTCAAGGAATCTCTTGATTCAGGCAGATGGCTCAGTCCCTGGGAATTATGTGTCTTCCTTCTAAAAGAGCCCAATTAAAATGGCAGGTTGCCCCCAAATTTCACAACTTCCTTTTTGGCAGGGGTCTGTTCTGAATGTTTCTCTGAATGCTCCAGATTTTGCTGTAAGAGTACCCTGGGCGTATATCTGCTGGAGGAAAGAAAGTGTTCAGATGCACACTCCTCCCCCAGACGCCGAGTGCCTGCGAGGCGGAGGCTGTCTTGCTCTTCTCGGGATAGTTTGTGCCACATGTGGTGCCAACACTAGAAGGTGCTCACTCAGAGTCTGCTGACTTTTACTTTACTTTACATGATGGGCTAGTGTGGCAGAGGACTGCAACTTCATTAATACACCTCCTCTTGAAATATGGGATCTATTTCCTTTCTTAAAGCTGGGCTGCCCTGTAGCTCATATGGTCAGCAGAGTAACATGACAGTGATGCTATGTCAGTCGGGCCCAGATTTTAAAAAAGACCTTGGACACGTAGACCCCTGAGTCTTCATGTAAGAAGTCTGGCTACTTTTCTGGGAAGGTCATATGGAGACATGTGAGACTACCTGGAGAGGGAGAGGGGCCCAGGGGAGCCCAGCCAACTAGTCATCCCGCTAACCATCTGAGCAAAGTCATCACAGATCCTCCAGACCAGCCCAACCATCATGTGAATACCACCAAATGACCCCCTGCCAAAGCCACGATGAGCAAGAGAACATCCCAGTCAAACTCTGATCAAATTTCAGACCTACAAAGAAAAATCATAAAATGTAATGAATGAGTGATTATTATACTTGAGGCCACAAAATTTTGGTGTAGTCTGTCATAGAGCAAATAGATAACAAAAACAGTAGCACAAATCTTATTATCCTGGAGGTTTTAAATGAGAAATAAATGTGGATAGGGTGCGAGTTGGTGAGAAGAAGCTAAGAATACTAGAGCACTCCAAGTTTTCTGAGGCTAGCGTGTCTGAATATAAATATTCTTTGGTGATCCCAAAGAAATGTTAAGGCCATGAAATTATGGATACCCTTAGATAAGTCATTAACTTCTCTAGGTCTCGCTTGTAAAATATGGGATTTATCCCACTCCAAGACAGCAGGCATCCTCGCTACTACAGGAGACCTTGAAGATGGTTCCCCTCCTATTTTCTCTTCCTCTCTACCTTGTATTTCTGGTCACGATTTTAATCATAAACACAGGCAATTTAATCAGAGAAAGAAGTATTCAACTTTCTAACTGGGCTGAGAACTACAATGACTATATAGGGTTGAAGGCATTTCTAGAGCACCAGAGTTTCATCTGGGCACACTGTAATAAAGACTGCCTTTGGAATAAACCTTTAAAAACATAGCAAAGATCATTTCTTTCTGGAGAAAAGATTTTATCTTTTCCCCTCCCCCTTCCCTTCCTCTGTCAGAGGGGTTTAGCCTGTTCATGTTGCCTCCATCAGTGGTGGACATTTGAAGTCATCTCTGGGTCACACTAGTAGATGCTTTTTAGAGTTTCTTAACATGACAGAGGTTAGAGAAAGCAGGACAGTAATTGTATTTTACAACATTGAAGTTCTGACAGACTGTTCTAGAGAGAGGGTAGGGTAGTAAGAATCTTGAGCTCTCAAGCTTTTTAGTTTTAAACCCACTTAAAAGCGACCAGTGTGTTACTCTCTGTGGCAGAGAGAATCCACAGACCTTCACAGCCCTGGACAAGACACACCCTGAACCCTCAGAACTGCTGTTGCAGGTCCATCCAGCCTTGTATTCTAACTTAAGAAAGTACCTGGACATATTTTTATGGAACAGAATGACTCACAAAAGCTTGGGATATGCCTTAAATCTGTGATTCCCAATCAAAAATGGGAAGATCCAGATGTGAAGGGGAGAATGCTCACACCTGAATCACCAGGGGAGCTTTCTGAAACCACATCTGTCTAGAGCAGCGGTTCTCAACCTGTGGGTCGCGACCCCTTTGTAACAATGAAAATACATCCTGCATATCAGATATTTACATTACGATTCATAACAGTAGCAAAATTTACAGTTATGAAGTAGCAAAGAAAATAATTGTATGTGGGGGGTCACCACAACATGAGGAACTGTATTAAAGGGTTGCAGCATTAGGAGGCAGTAGGAAGGTTGAGAACCACTGGTCTAGAGGCAACTAACTCTCCATTTCCTTTCCAGGGAAGATGAGAATGTCCTCAAAGGGAAGCACGGTCAGTCTCTGTGAAAGCTCACCCTGGGATTCCACACAGGCACACATATGTGCTGAAAGTCAATGTCCATACAACCTACTAAATCCATACAACCCTCCTAACACCCTGAGAACCTCTTCACAGTTACACCCCCTTCCTCAGGGAGTGGAATGCCAACTGTGTATCAAGTGATACAGTCATCAAAGGGCGTCTGGAAACGTCAGAGTCTTCATTTTTTTCTGAACAGTCATGCTTTCCAAATAGCTAAAGATCTGTCCATTTAAACCAGTGGTTCTCAACCTTCCTAATGCCGCAGCCCTTACAGTTCCTGTGGGTCACGACCCATGGGTTGTGGGTTGTTTAACCACTGATTAAAACAAAAAAACTTTTTTTTCTTCAAAGTAATATTTCAGAACTTCAGAATATGAAACTCTCTAAAATGTATTGCATGTGTCTGGTTTTCTGAATGTAAATTAGCCTCACCTTCCTAATTCAAGACACTGTGTAACTCAATTTCTGTGCTGGGGCTAGAGAAGGGACTTCTCTTACTGAAGACTGTAAAGACGTCCAAGTGGCAGCTGAGGGCAAACAGAATGCTGGAGAACAGCAAGTCCAGAATGGGACTCCAGGTCAAGAGGCCATAACAGAAGTCAGAAGTCAGGTAGGGAACGAAGAGCTAACTATAAACAAGGTAAGATTTAGGAAAGGTAAAGTGTCCACGTTGTTTCCACAACCTGATTTTCTGGGCTAGCATCGCCGTGGTGCACCTGCAGAAATCTCTAATCTAAAGGACCATCCGTCATCCATATTTCAGGCAAATGGTAATCAGAAAAAAGCAGGTGTTGCAATTTTATTTGCAGATACAGTAGGCTTTAAACCATCAAAAGTAAGGAAGGACAAGAATGGTCACTTCATATTTGTTAAGGGTAATACTCAATATGACGAGATCTCAATTATTAATATCTATGCACCCAACCAGAATGCACCTCAATTTATAAGAGAAACTCTAACAGACATGAGTAACTTGATTTCCTCCAGCTCCATAATCGTTGGAGATTTCAACACTCCCTTGGCAGTGTTGGATCGATCCTCCAGAAAGAAGCTGAGCAAAGAAATCTTAGATTTAAACCTAACCATCCAATATTTAGATTTAGCAGACATCTACAGAACATTTCATCCCAACAAAACTGAATACACATACTTCTCATCAGCCCACGGAACTTACTCCAAAATTGATCACATTTTAGGTCACAAGTCTAACCTCAGTAAATTTAAAGGAATAGAAATTATTCCATGCATCTTCTCGGACCATCATGGAATAAAACTTGAATTGAGTAACAACAGGAATCTGCATACCCATACAAAAACATGGAAGTTAAATAACCTTATGCTGAATGATAGCTGGGTCAGAGATGAGATTAAGAAAGAAATCACCAATTTTTTGGAACAAAATGACAATGAAGACACAAGCTATCAGAACCTCTGGGACACTGCAAAGGCAGTTCTAAGAGGGAAATTTATAGCACTGCAAGCCTTCCTCAAGAGAACGGAAAGAGAGGAAGTTAACAACTTAATGGGACAGCTCACGCAACTGGAAAAGGAAGAACATTCCAACCCCAAACCCAGTAGAAGAAAAGAAATAACCAAAATTAGAGCAGAATTAAATGAAATTGAAAACAAAAGAATAATACAACAGATCAATAAATCAAAAAGCTGGTTTTTTGAAAAGGTCAATAAAATAGATAAACCTCTGGCCAACCTAATCAGGAAAAAAAGAGTAAAATCTCTAATATCATCAATCAGAAACAACAAAGACGAAATAACCACAGACTCATCAGAAATCCAAAAAATCCTTAATATTACAAGAAACTTTATTCTCAGAAATATGAAAATCTGAAGGAAATAGACCGATACTTGGAAGCACGCCACCTTCCAAGACTTAACCAGAATCAAGTGGAAATGTTGAACAGACCCATATCAAGTTCAGAAATAGCATCAACTATACAAAACCTCCCTAAAAAGAAAAGCCCGGGACCAGATGGTTTCACGTCAGAATTCTACCAAACCTTTAAAGAGGAATTAGTACCTATATTACTCAACCTGTTCCAAAATGTAGAAAAAGAAGGAAGACTACCCAACACGTTCTATGAAGCAAATATCACCCTGATCCCCAAACCAGGAAAAGACCCAACAAGAAAAGAAAATTATAGACCAATATCACTAATGAATATAGATGCAAAAATATTCAACAAGATCCTAACAAACAGAATCCAACAACACATCAAACAAATTATACATCATGACCAAGTTGGTTTTATCCCAGGGTCTCAAGGCTGGTTCAATATACGTAAATCTATAAATGTAATTCAGCACATAAACAAATTAAAAAACAAAGACCATATGATTCTCTGAATTGATGCAGAAAAAGCTTTTGATAATATCCAGCATCCCTTCATGATCAGAACACTCAAGAAAATTGGTCTAGAAGGGACTTTTCTTAAACTGATAGAGGCTATCTACAGCAAACCCACAGCCAATATCATATTGAATGGAGTTAAATTGGAATCATTTCCACTCAGATCAGGAACCAGACAAGGCTGCCCATTGTCTCCATTGCTTTTCAACATTGTAATGGAAGTTTTAGCCACCGCAATTAGGGAAGAAAAGGCGATCAAGGGTATCCATATAGGGTCAGAAGAGATCAAACTCTCGCTCTTCGCAGATGATATGATTGTGTATCTGGAAAACACTAGGGACTCTACTACAAAACTCCTAGAAGTGATCAAGGAATACAGCAGCGTCTCAGGTTACAAAATCAACATTCATAAATCGGTAGCCTTTATATACACCAACAACAGTCAAATTGAAAAAGCAGTTAAGGACTCTATTCCATTCACAGTAGTGCCAAAGAAGATGAAATATCTGGGAATTTACCTAACAAAAGACGTGAAAGATCTCTATAAAGAGAACTATGAAACTCTAAGAAAAGAAATAGCTGAAAATGTTAACAAATGGAAAAACATACCATGCTCATGGCTAGGAAGAATCAACATTATCAAAATGTCCATACTACCGAAAGCAATATATAATTTCAACGCACTCCCTATTAAAGCTCCACTGTCATATTTTAAAGATCTTGAAAAAACATTACTTCGTTTTATATGGAATCAGAAAAAACCTCGAATAGCCAAGACATTACTCAGAAATAAAAACAAAATAGGAGGAATCACACTACCAGACCTCAGACTTTACTACAAATCGATAGTGATCAAAACAGCATGGTATTGGCACAAAAACAGAGAAGTAGATATCTGGAATAGAATAGAGAACCAAGAGATGAATCCAGCTACTTACCGCTATTTGATTTTTGACAAGCCAATTAAAAACATTCAGTGGGGAAAAGATTCCCTATTTAACAAATGGTGCTGGGTGAACTGGCTGGCAACCTGCAGAAGACTGAAATTGGACCCACACCTTTCACCATTAACTAAGATAGACTCTCATTGGATTAAAGATTTAAACTTAAGACATGAAACTATAAAAATACTAGAGGAGAATGCAGGGAAAACCCTTGAAGAAATTGGTCTGGGTGAGTATTTCATGAGGAGAACCCCCCGGGCAATTGAAGCAGCTTCAAAAATACACTACTGGGACTTGATCAAACTAAAAAGCTTCTGCACAGCTAAGAACACAGTAAGCAGAGCAAGCAGACAGCCCTCAGAATGGGAGAAGATATTTACAGGGTATAACTCTGACAAAGGTTTAATAACCAGAATCCACAGAGAACTCAAACGCATCAGCAAGAAAAAAACAAGGGATCCCATCGCAGGCTGGGCAAGGGATTTGAAGAGAAACTTCTCTGAAGAAGACAGGCGCACGGCCTTCAGACATATGAAAAAATGCTCATCATCTTTAATCATCAGAGAAATGCAAATCAAAACTACTTTGAGATATCATCTAACTCCAATGAGACTAGCCTATATCACAAAATCTCAAGACCAGAGATGTTGGCGTGGATGCGGAGAAAAGGGAACACTTCTGCACTGCTGGTGGGAATGCAAATTAATACATTCCTTTTGGAAAGATATATGGAGAACACTCAGAGATCTAAAAATAGATCTGCCATTCAATCCTGTAATTCCTCTGCTGGGCATATACCCAGAAGACCAAAAATCACAACATAACAAAGATATTTGTACCAGAATGTTTATTGCAGCCCAATTCATAATAGCTAAGTCATAGAAAAAGCCCAAGTGCCCATCGATCCACGAATGGATTAATAAATTGTGGTATATGTATACCATGGAATACTATGCAGCCTTAAAGAAAGATGGAGACTTTACCTCTTTCATGTTTACATGGATGGAGCTGGAACATATTCTTAGTAAAGTATCCCAAGAATGGAAGAAAAAATACCCAATGTACACAGCCCTACTATGAAACTAATTTGGGGCTCTCACATGAAAGCTATAACCCAGCTACAACTTAACAATAGGGGGAAGTGGGAAAGGGGGGGGTGGGTAGAGGGAGTGGAATCGGTGGGATCACACCTGTAGTGCATATTACAGGGGTATTTGCGAAACTTGGTAAATGTAGAATGTAAATGTTTTGGCACAGTAACTGAGATAACGCCGGAAAGGCTATGTTAACCACTGTGATAAAAATGTGTCAAATGGTTTATGAAGTGAGTGTATGATGCCCCATAATCATATCATTGTATACAGTTATGATTTAATAAAAAAATTAAAAAAAAAAAAAAAAAGGACCATCCACTGCCACCAAGGTGTCCCCTCCTACCTCTCCTCTTCCACTCGGTGCTTCTAACTTTTCCTGGTCCTGCTCAGAAGAATAAATGGCCAAAGGCTGCCTTTCTGGCGAGCGCAGGCTTTGTCTTGTCTCAGGGTCTTCAGGGATCTCTTTGACATACCTCCCAGACCTTGGCTGTATTTCAGGAAGTGAATGGCCACATAGCTGAGCTCCAGATAGATAAAGAATTGCTTTCTTCCTTATTTTTCCACTAGAAATTTCTTCTTCCACACAGTGAATGTGCCCATGCCTCTCCATCGTAAAAGCTTCCATCCTGTTCCTCTTCCAACTGAGAGACGAATCCATGCAAATCACAGAGCAGCCAGTGCTGCTGTGACCTCTGAGAGGGACACCTCATCAAGAACTCACTAAGATCCTCTAAGTTACCAGCGCATGGGGCACATGGCTTCCTGCAGATAAGACTGTCTCTGGGAGGAAGAGAAGTCATCGGCCCTCTGCTAGGAGAGGCCACTCTCCAGAGAACAAGGTTAAAGGGGCACATGATAACAGTAATTTAGCAGCTTACATTACAGGGAGCAAGACCTGAGACCTGGCAGTTGATTTACTGAAGCTGTGCAACTAAAACGGGGCCCAAGAAAACAACCTAGGAAGCTATTGTCGGCATAGAAAGAAATGTGATCTAATTGAAGAAAAGTAAGAGAAAGAGGGATGTAAGAGATGTAATCATGTTTGTTTGTTTGTCTAAGTCACCTTGCAATTTATCTGGCTACCCTCAATCTGGCTTCTTTTTATAGGAACCAGTCATTGCTTTCCTTCCAACTATCACTCCACCCTCTGGCCTAGTTTTTCTATTTCTTATTTCTCTTCTATTCTGGCTGCTACTGAGGGAAAATTTGCTATGAACAGCATAGCACATGGTGAGGAACGGGGGGTACTTGGGAGTGAGAGCTGCATTTGTATTCCAGCCTTGCCACTGCCTAGATGTATGACCCGGGCCAAGTTACCTAATTTCTCTGGGATTCAGTGTCATTCTCTGTAAAATAGAGAGAGAATGCAGTAGTGGAAAGAATCCCTCCCAGTGCAAATTTCATAGCATAGCATAGCACGTGGTACTCGTCCATCACATGGTATGCGTCCATCATGTGGTACATGTCCATCACGTGGTACGGGTCCATCTCATGGTACGTGTCCATCACGTGGTACATGTCCATCACCTGGTATGGGTCCATCTCGTGGTACATGCATGCATCACATGGTACACAGGCATAAGTTCAGCCTCTGACACCACAGGTGACAAGCCACAGCAGGCCCTGTCAGGGCCATCCTAATGGTGTCCTCAGAACAAGATTTAAAGGCTTCTAAGCAATGGTTCTTAAGGACTAATTTTAATAAGAACTATTTTGCATGAACATGCATAAACCAGTACATTAAAGTGACTTTTAAAATGTTGACCTTTTTCTTGAGATCTCATATACAACATTTAGTTATCTGGTAATTCTCCATTTTCATAATAAATACCAGGAAAATTCTTATCCCAATTATCAAAATTTCCACATAATTAGAATCTCAAACAACTAGAGATCATTCCATATCTATGCCAATTTCTATTACATTTTTTTCTCATGTAACCCACTTCTTAATCATATTGTCACATATACCTGCTCCTTAACTCTGGGGTTACTAGGGGTCTGTTGTTCATCATCTTTAGTCTCCCCACACACTCTCTCCCCGGTCAGGCACCTTCCGCCAACTCTCTCCTTACCTCCAGGCATTGAGCACCACCTCTAGGTGGCCTCCACAAGCAGGTTCAAGATTCCTTTCTTTGAATGGTTTGTTCTTTCTGCCAAGAATGACCACCCCTCATCCTGTTTTAACTTCTTGAGGCCCCGCTCCAGTATGCCAGCACACGCGGTTCCTGTGGCACAATCATGTATCCAAGTTGTCTGTTTCCCTGGCTGCCGCTGGCCCCTGACTTGAGACTTTTTGAGCAGCGGCTTTCACGAGGATGAGAATGACATGGGGATCTTGTTCAATGCAGATTCTGACCCAGTAAATTTGGAATGGGGCCTGAGATTTCTCACAGTTACTAGGTGATGCGGATGCTCCTGCCCTGCCTTTAAGAACATCTCTGAAATCTCAGTTACTCGGCATTTCATTTCATCATCATCTTCTGATACACTGTCCACAAGCTTGACTAGGAAATGAGCAGGAGGAGACGATTAAGGACAAGTAAGCGATGGCAGAAGGAGGTGGACAGGGGACGTGTGTGTGTGTTTGAGGAGTTGGACTGGAGAGACTGGGTGGAATTAGAAAGGAAAAGGAAATAGGACAAGGTTAATGAAGAGAGAGGAGGTAATAAAAACTGAGAAAGACGGGAGAGAGAGCACAATAGAAAGGAAGTGAAGGGGACAAAAAGAAAGAAAAGGATAGCCATCGGGCAACAGGAAGGTCAGCTCAGGATGAATCTGGTCTACATCAGCTGACTTTCCAGAGTAGAAACTTGACTTCTGGGCTAAACCCCTCCCAAAGTTGGATACTGCAGCCATTCATGCCACTGGGGAAGTTTGCTCAAAGCTTAAACACTTTGTTCAAAAGGCTTCTTCCTTCCTCAGTGATTAGGAAGGAGCTACTACTCTAACAGTAGCAACAAACGAGGGTCTGTATCATGATTGTGAATGTAGAGAGCAGCTATATCAACCAAGAAAACTGAAGACAGTAGAACTCTTTTACCCCATCACCTCTACTGCCCATTAAAACAACCCAGATGGAAGTTACCTGATACAGCTCAATCCGTTGTTCAGGCACTCTGGCTTTTGGGTTCTGCATACGAAAGACTCTGAACTCCGCTTTCACCAAATTGGAAGCATTCTTCTCCAAGGCTGAGACGTCAAATCGGACAATTCTGAAGTAGGGTCTGTAGAAAGTGGGCGGGATGGCATCTGTAAAAAGTTAAGGCAATCATTGACAATGATAAAAATCCATTGTGCTCTCAGAAAAGACTCTGAGATAATCCCAAGAAACCATAAGGGAAATATCTACAGAATGATTTAATTTCCAATGGCCAATTTCATATCATTAACAATTTAACTAGAAAAAAATAAAATAAAATAACCATGTGCATTTGGTTAAAGGACTAGCAGATAATAGAGATTAACAAACCACTTTCAACTCCATCTGAGGACATGCAGTTAACCCTGTCCTTTGAAGGTTGACAGAGTGGTGGAAAATTTTAGATGATTATGAATTGGAACAAGTTTATGACAGCTGACGCCTGGGGAAAGATGTCAGGCTTACATACACTTTAATCAGACGTGCCAAGAAAATCGTTCCTAATGGCAAGCGGTTTGCCCATGTATTTTTTTTTTTCTTGAAAGTTTGGCATCTGAATAATCTTCTTTTATCCAGACTCATATATTGCATCTTTTTTGGCTTCAATATTTTGTTTTTTCACATGCATATGACCAAATACACTCCTTAGGCAAGTTATGGTGAGGAAATCTGAATAAAAAAACTATATGTACGTACTGGCTATACCAGGTCTAGTCTTAAAATTCTTTATTCAAGATAATGTCTGTTGCTGGGAGGTAATACTAGCTAATGGAGAGAAAGAATCACTGCCATGTGAAATACAGAGTTGCTGGTTGTAAACAATAATTTAAAGCTTATGGGTTGGGTTTTGCTGTTACACTTTACTAATCTTCTGATGCCTTGAGTATGCAACTGAGGCAGCATCAAGACCAGAGGAGGTCCTCCACTAGCCCGCATGCTTTCAAATACCACATTCACTCACTGGTCACACCACTTGCTAGAGGTTATGTTTCTACCACCTTCTCCCAAAACCTCCTGCAAACTTTCCTATTCCAGAGTGCTCCACCCAACTCTTGGGGCTGCTTTTCTTACTACTGTCTCTTCAATTGTCTAACTTCATTACAACATAATCATTCACAGTTGTTTGTGTTTCCTTGCAAATGTTTTTATTACTTCTGCATTATGTTTGTTTATTTTGTGCTCGCCCCGTGAAATCTTAAGAATCTCGAGGGCAGAGACTGAATCTGCCAGGTCTTTTCCCTTTCTTCCCCCATCTCTAGTACAAGGCCCTGCATAGACGGAGTTCACCAAGCGCCCGCTGTCTGCATAGTCAGTCCTCAACGAGAGTCTTCAAAGACCTGGGCATCTGGCTGCTGGCAACACCAACTTATTAAATGAGCCATCTTGCTGCTTTTAAAATAGAAATGAACACCTTTCGTGATTTCTTGGGAAACCCATGCCCTGATGATTACACTGAAAAAAAAAAAAAAAAATCCTGGGAACACACCAGTGTTTTCTCATCCTAGGAGCCCTGAATATTTTCCCTCATGGAGACTTTCCCTCCCATTTCTTTCCCCTTCCCTGTATACTGTGACCCTCAGAAAGAAGGCTCAGAGAGAAGCAGCGAATTCCAGGCCATCTCTGTTCCATGGAGGTTCACAAACCAACTGTGTGAATTGAGGCTTTGTAGCCCATGAACCAGAAGTCTCAGAAACAAACAAACAAACAAACAAACAAAAACCCAAATCCAAAGCATCCAGGTTTCAGAGAAAAGGAAGTATTCATGCAGATGTGGGGACGTCCTTCTGCACCAACACTGTGAAATGGCTGGTGGGCGGCTCTCAGGCCAGCAAACACTGGAACATGCGGAACGGTGTCTGGAGCCCCCTGCCCTCATCTGGAATACATGTCCACCTCAGTGATTGGAAAGGCTGGTACAATCCTGAGCAGCTCAGCTTAAAACAAGTTAGACGCCCAGGCAGAGAAGCCTGAGCAGGGCTGGGGCCAGGCACTCCAGCCTTGCACACCCATTTGGCCAGAACCTTATACAAGCTGATGGCTGTGTTCATCTTCGCATTAGACAGCAAAGCTTCAAACGTCCTGTCCTTTGAAAGAGCATTCTGGAAGAGCAAAGCTAATTAACCGCGTTTCCTGTCATTAGGAAGAATAAACAACTGGTTCACGGCTCCTCTTTCTCCCTCAATGAAACACCCTGAGGGCCTCCCCCACTTCCACAAACACCCATCTTTCACACCCGCTCACCTCAATCTTATCCTTCCATCAAGTTTGTAAATAAGTACTCTGGAGATTTATTTTTATTCTCTTTTGTGTTTATTAAACTTTGAACAAGTTCCCCCCACCCCCCCTTTCTGGTCCTCTGCCCATCCACACTCTCTTTTTATGGCTGCCTCGGACCATGAGGTCAATTTTGTTTCTTCTTCTTCTAAGCAAATCATCCAATGATCCTATCCTAGGCTTTTGAGCTCTGAAGGGGCATTTGCAAATATTTACAGGAGCAGTTTGCTGGTTAAGCACAGTTGTTCTGCTCTGCTCCCTATATGTTGGCAAACAGCCCTCCTCCCCTCCGGCCCTTACAACCATTTAGGGCTGTTTATATTTCAACCGCCTGATAACACGAATGTGCATTTTTGGCTTTTGTTTCATAAGCAGAAGCAGTTAATGCACAAGGTGAAAGGACTGTTGAGTGGCCCCCACCAAGGACCGCTTTGGTCTCGTGACCAGAGCAAAGCCATCACTCCAGGAGGACCAACCTTCCCTGTCTGCCACTTCCAAGGGTCGGTGCCAGCTGTCCCCTGCTGTCATCTGCTATGGGTCACCAGCCCCCTGCCTGGCTGAGGAACTTGAGTAATTTGCCAAATGTCTTTTCAATTTACAAAATCGCTGTAAATTGCTCCGGCCTTGTCTGGGCCCCTGGCCTTACTTCCTAAATGCTTCTGGACACGCAGTGCCCTTCTCCGCCGGCCAGGAGCAGGGTGGCTCACTCCCTTAGCTCAGGGAGCACAGGGTAGGTGTTTAATGGCTTGTGCAGCCCTGATCCACCCACTTAGTCTTAGAGGGATAGAGCTTTTTCCTCTGTTTCCTCCAAGAACTCATTTCCCCCTTTGAAATGGGAATTCTCTCTGAAGTTCTCTGTAATTCCCATCCCAGTTCCTATTCCATTGCCAGGTGGTCAGGTACTTGGGCTTGACCTCTGCCAACTTACCCACACTCACTTCCTGGCCCGCTCCTTCTCTCAATTTCTGACCTACTTTTTCTGTTCAATCAAATCGATTTTCCGTCAGCCCTGTGGATTTCACACCAGCAGGCTGACTCGGCTCCTCCCCCCGGGCTTTCTCGTGTGCTTTCCTTCCAAGGAAAATCTTGCATACGGGAGATTCCAGTACGTCATTGAGTGGGATCCCCCTCACCTCAAACCTGGCCATGCATCCTTGCTAAATAAACTTTTGGGGAATGAAGAGGGAATAAAAACCTGAGGAAATCTAAAGAGTCATTAATTTCTAAAGGAACAGTGTAGAGAAAGCCTACATACAGCACTTAATCATGCTATTTTATAAACATTATATGTTGACTTATACCTGTTCCAAATAACTTAATCAGTTGTTGGAGATTCTTTTTTCTCTTCGTAAGCACTGTGAACTCAGAAAACTTTCCTTAAAAATTTTTCATTCTGGGAGGCCAGAGCGAGTTGAATGCCTAAGCTCAGGAGTTCGAGACCAGCCAGAGCAAGAGTGAGACCCCCAGCTGGGCGCCTATACTCAGTGGTTAGGGTGCCCGCCACATGCACCAGGGCTGGTGGATTTGAACTCAGCCTGGGGCCTGCTGAAATAAACAAACAAAAATATAGCCAGGCATTGTGGCAAGTGCCTGTAGTCCCAGCTACTAGGGAGGCTGAGGCACGAGAATTGCTTGAACCCAAGAGTTTGAGGTTGCTGTGAGCTATGATGCCCTAGCACTCTACCAAGGGTGACAAAGTGAGACTCTGACTCAAAAAAAAAAAAAAAACAAGTGAGACCCTATCCTCTAAAAATAGCCAGGCATTGTGGCAAGTGCCTGTAGTCCCAGCTACTAGGGAGGCTGAGGCAGGAGGATCATTTGAGCCCAAGTGTTTGAGGTTGCTGTGAGCTATGGTGTGATGGCACTCTACTGAGGGTGACGAAGTGAGACTCTGTCTCCCCCAGAAGAAGTTTTTCTCTGTGGTCCACAGCTGGCTTCCTGGGGGTGTAAACACAGCAGGTGTACAGGGTCCCCATGCTCAGAAATGCCTCCCACTTGAGTTCAATGATGTATGGTCACATGTTGGAATCCTTAATAACTTTATCTTTGATTTTATGTTTTATAAGTGAAGTCTGATGGATAGCAGAACATGCAGAGAGGGTTTAGAACCGAGACTCCTCTGCCAGCCCTCCTCCTGTGACCTGTCCACTTCCCTAGGATGCTCCAACCTCTGCAGTCTCACCTGACCTTCTCTGGGCAACCCAGAAACCACTATTGTCCCCCACCCCTAGGAGAGCCAAGGTCAGCTACATAACCTGTGCTGTTTCAGCAGGGCCCGGGGGCAGTTGTTCCCACCCCAAGCTTGGAGGGTCACAGCATGGTCAGTGGGCAACTCAAGAAGAGCATGGCTCTCACCCACTCCTAACCCAGAGATGAAGCATGTCCCAGTGCGGGATTTGAAATCCTACGGGTTGGAGAAGCAGTCCCACAGGAAGGGAGTGGCTCAGTGTGGCATCACTCTGGAGGCTGATGCCAGGGGACCCCAGCAGTGGGTGGGCTGCATGCTCCCCATTGCAGGGCAAGGCCCCAGGTGCCTGAGAGAGTCTGCTGTCACTGGTAGTGTACCCATGCCCACATGGCACAGCATCCAATAGCACATGCAAAACATCATTACAGTTGGAGAAAGAAAGAGCACCGTAGAACAAAAGACAAAGCTCTCTATTTTGGAATTTTCAACAGTAATTTTTTTCATCCCAGATTTTCTTTTCTTTTTTCTTTTTTTTCCTTTGAAAGTCTCACTCCGTCACCCTGGGTAAAGTGCAGTGGCATCATAGCTCACAGCAACCTCAAACTCTTGGGCTCAAGTGATTGTCTTGCCTCAGCCTCCCTAGTAGCTGGGACTACACATGCCTACCATAACGCCCAGTTAGTGTTTCTATTTTTAGCAAGACAGGGGTCTCATTCTTGCTCAGGCTGGTCTCCAGCTCTTGAGCTCAAGCAATCCACACTCCTAGGCCTCCCAGAGTGCTAGGATTACATGCTTGAGTCACCGTGCCTGGGTTCTGAAAATTTTGTAACTTCCCCTGCCCGCGCTCCATCTAATTACAGGATCTTAATGCACTGAAGGACCTTTAAGGCTATCAGAATTCTTTAAGGCTAGGAACTGTGCAGCAACAGGGACAAATCTTCCTTTTCTGAGCCTGTATCTTCATCTGTATAATGAGGTAAATAATTTTCTACTTCATATGTATAGAATTGTGTTGTTAAGATTACTTAAGGGAGTAGATGGAGCCCTGGGTGTAGCACAAATTTCCACTCAGGTCCTACCCTGCCTCCCTCCCCATCCTGTGACAAAGCTGCCCAGTGGTCACTGGCCTTCCCTGAGTGCCCCCAGGGGGAGAGGTGCTCTCACTGCCTGGCAAACTTGACTAGAACTGGAGAGAAAGAACCAGAGAAGCTCCATATCTTGGGGCAGTTTATAAACCACTCTATATGTCCCAATTCCTCTCCCTATTATCAAACAGTAGCTTTCTTAGAGTCAGCACTGACCAAAACCCCAGAAACCTGGCACTGGTCTCAGGGTCCTTGGGGATTTCCAAGATAAGCCAGAAAGACCAGAAGTTCAAAGTGCAACACAGAAAGTGTGGGCATGAAGGGTTAGTGGTGTGAAGGTCTTATGTCCCCTGTGTGAGGTAGTCATCATTTACTTGAACTTCAAATCCAAGCTCCCTCCCAGGAGAAAATTAGTAAAAGGCTTACAAAGCAGAACAGTCTCCTGTGGATGGCAGTGGGTGCTTGGGACCCATACAGCAATATTTTTCAAAGAGTGGAGACCAGGGTCTGCATGTTTGCAAGTTCTTTGAGTGATTCTTATGTACTCTGATGTTTGAGAACCGCGGAAATAAAGGACAGAAGAAAAGAAATCCACAAAGTAAAACAGAAAGACAAAGGTGCATCCAAACTTTTGACCAGGCCTTATGCATATTAAAAAAGGATAAGAGGGCGGCGCCTGTGGCTCAAAGGAGTGGGGCGCCAGCCCCATATGCTGGAGGCGGTGGGTTCAAGCCCAGCCCCTGCCAAAAACTGCAAAAAAAAAAAAAAAAAAAAAAGGATAAGACAGAGAAAAGAGAAAACTGCAGTGACACAAAGCTCTGACACTCTGAAAATAGAAAAATAGAAATCCTCTGGGCCTGGCACTAGTTGTCTGCCTGGACTGCACACTGCAGTCAGCTGGGGAGCTTTGAGAATACTGATGCCTGAGTCAGAGCCCTCGGAATCTGGGTAATTGGACTGGGGTGGACTTAGAAGTTCCTCAGATGACTTTAATGAGCAGCCAGGACTGAGAACCCCTCACTGAAAGAAACTGATAATACTTAGCCTAAAGAAGAGAAGACTTGGGGACAGGAATTCAAATATTTCAGGGGTTTGCATATAGGAAGTTCATACTTTCTATGGAGACAGGGAGTCATGTTTTGGCTCAATATACATAAAGAATTTTCTAATAATTTAGAAGAGTGAAGAAAAAGAAAGAAACTAACTCTCAAACTCAGGCTTCCACGTCACTGGAAGAATTCCTGTATTCACAAAATTCACTCTATCCCCAAAGCAGCAGAGGCTTCCTGAATCTGGTGTCAGGATGAGCTAGATGGCCTCCCAGCTCATCTCCAGTTCTGCCAGGCATCATTTTCTCCCCTCAGTCCCACATGTTAGACCCTTGCTCACTTACCACCTGCATCAGTATCACCTGGGGTGGGGTGGGGTGGGTGGGGGGAGGCTTCATGATATGCTTGCTACTTGGCTCCAACCTAGGCCTACTGGGTGAATACCAGGTGATTCTTTTTTACACTTGAGTTTTAAAAATTTCGCCCTAGACAATGAAGGTTCAATCACAATGAACTTAACTTCTGTCAAAATTACTCAGTGTCATGAACTAGCTGGGGATAAATAAAATGTGTCCACCCCATCATCCCCACACTGAAAAGAATGGCCTGATCTCACTGCAGTCTCAGAATAATTCTTCCCGACCTTTTTCCCATTTGATAATAGCTTTACACACATACATTCTGTACAAAGAAGTTGTTTTTAATCCCTATTTCACAGACAAAAAAATTAGAAGCAAAGAAAGTGAAGTGACATTTGGCGAAGGTCAAGCAGAGATTGGCCTTTGAATCAAAAGCCCATGGCTTTTCCCTACAATATCCTGCCTTCTGTGCAAAGGAGTCCCCTGAGTGGAAGGCATGAATATGGCCCCAGGCAAAAAATACCAACACAGGCATCAGAGCATGGTTGCAAAAAAAAGAAACACACATACACACACTCTACAAAGAAGTGGATCCTCCTGTATTAGGGATCAGCTTAACCTTGCAACAAAGCTTGGAGAACTTTCATACAAGGCCCGCTATTTCACTGATACGCCTTAGCAAAGCGGCTCTGATTTGGAGAACTGGGGCTCACATAGTGTGAAAGTTCCCTCACAGAAGGCATTTTGGCAATAGCAGCATTTTCCAGGGTCTTCCAGACCCCATACATTGCTGCCTAGTGCCCCTGTCTCCCCCAGGAGCCTCCCCGGGAGCTTATTCCCAAGCTCCCCAATAAACAGAACAAACTCCCTCTTTCCCATTCCAGAAATGACCATCCTTTTCCTGCAGCTCAGCAGTGATTGGTGTGGACTTCTGACATGCTTAATGAGTGTGCAGTGGCCCCTCATTCCTGACAACCCCAGCTTTGAGGGAAGAAGCTTGGGGTTCATTCGACATCCCCCAGAGTGCAGCAAGACAAGCAGCCCACCGAATGCTTGGAGGGCAATAAACTGGCTACTATTTGCATGTGCACAGACACAGCCAGCAAGAAACCAAGACAATTGTGTTTTGGGGTTTTCTGAAATTTGTCTTGGCACACTGGATATGGATTTTATTTCACTACCACATCCCAAACACTGCTGACATTTAAGTCACAGCAATTTAACTCAAAATGACTGAGAAATAAACAGCGCATCAGCAGTGGTTTTTGATTTTCTCTCTGGCCATCCCACCTATTAAATGTAACACAGCACCAGAGCATCTGCACTGTAAAGTGGGCGTCTCCAAGAGGGGCCTGGTGTCAAACCTGACAGGCTGTTGGCAACGGGGAATCTAATTGTGTCAGCATCAGCTTATGTGACTTGGCCTTCATCTAACTGCTATTTGAGACTTTGCATACTGTCAGCACGAGTGTTTGGATCCCTTCTTACACGGTGCAAAAAAGTAAAATAACAGCGGTGCCGGGCCATGGTGTTTGGTTTTCTTGAACCGTGTCAGACATGGGGTTTCTAGTTTCTATTCGAAAGTTTCCATCATCCCCATAAAACCCCATCTACATGGAGACACCTACTTTGCTTCTGTTCTTCAACATTTCTCATAAGCTCAGGGCTCTGGACTCAATTTGGGAAGGGACATACTGGGTTTTAGCAGTAAAAGCTTTGGGTAGGCTTAACTGTTGCTGCTGAGAGGCTGGTGGCTAACTTAAACAAGTCACAGGCACACAGAGCATGGAACGAGTGTGGCTGGACCCACTTTTGTGGGCAGGTGAACCGTAAACATGACATATTTCTTCCCAAAGACGTCACAGTGGCAGGCTGTCCTCGCAGGGGGAATAGGTCATTGAAGTAGCTCTTCTCTGCCATAATCTCATTCTGGAAAACACGTAATGATTTTTCTTTTACCTTTTTTTTTTGTCTTCCCTTTTGTATCTTCTTTCCTTCCCTTGCTCCACTGTCTTTCTTTCCCCTTTGCCTTATTTCCTATCAATCTGTGCTTTTGCTCTTTATCATATCCAGGGGGCAAAACAGCCATGTTTTTGCTGCACTGATGCTTGAAAGAGGCCAATAACACAATGATATGGTTATCCATACACTATTCTAAAATTCAGCAATGTTTCCAAACAAGGTCAGCAGAAGAAAGCCCATCTGTGTTGATTCCTTCAAATGAACTACACTTGGAAATTTGGGGTGTTATCCTTAATCTCTTTTTTTTTTTTTTTTTTTGTAGAGACAGAGTCTCACTTTATGGCCCTCGGTAGAGTGCCGTGGCCTCACACAGCTCACAGCAACCTCCAACTCCTGGGCTTAAGCGATTCTCTTGCCTCAGCCTCCCGAGTAGCTGGGACTACAGGCGCCCGCCACAACGCCCGGCTATTTTTTTGTTGCAGTTTGGCCGGGGCCCGGTTTGAACCCGCCACCCTCAGTATATGGGGCCGGTGCCTTACCGACTGAGCCACAGGCGCCGCCCCCATATCTTTAATCTCTTAATAGATTAGAAACACACTTTATTTTTATTCTTTTTATAGACTAAGAAAGCAAAATCTTAGCAAGATTACACCAAGCACTGGCAAAATAGGCCTTAAAACATACAGGTCTGGACATTCTGATCAGTGTTGGACATTCTTGTTCATCCCTGCAAAGAAAGCAATCTTTTCCCAGAACAAATTCTGACATTTCCCTTTCCAGAAACTAATGTGCTTTCCATGCTATTCTGCAATAATTGGTGTGGACTTCTGACAAGCTTAATGGGTGCAGCCACTCCTTACTAGGCTGAAAAATCTTGCTCTAATCTTTCCAAAATTATAGCAGTGATGCATATAATGGCCAATGTGTGTCTTATACCCTGAGCTCTTCTTTTTGTTTTCTGTAAGGTTCTTGCTTATGGCCTAATTTTTCTGTAAGGCAATCACCTAATTACTTTGAGGCACTGTGCTGATTTGTTGCTCTGCCCTAAAGCTTAAGCTAATAAGTGGCAGGGCACACCCTGCTAGGATTGCAAGTTGTTTACCAACTTAACCAAGTGGCACGGGCTGTTATTAACTCACGTATTAAATTCATGGCCTGCGAGTGAGTAAATATGAAGAGAAATGGATGGTCTGAATTATCCAGTTTGAGTGAAGTAAAGCAAATACAGCTGACATCCAGTCTCTGCAATTTTCCATTGCAATTAGAAATGATAGCACAGAAAGGGATTGCCTGGCACCCATTGGGTACTCTCTCAATGTTACTGCGTCTAACTCCTCTTACTGCGATTTTCTCTGCAAGACAAGACAAGACAGTCTCTCCCACAACTCTCTCAGTGACAGGACTCATTCCTCAGATGTTAGATGACCCACTCCAGCCTCTGACCATTCCAACTGAACAGGAGTTCTTCCCTATCTTGGGCTGAGAGCTGCTTCCTGCAAGAGCTACACATTGGATCTAGTTCTTGCCACACAAGATGATCTACTTTCTTCCCATTCTGCCCTGCTTAGAAATTCTGAAGGCAGTTTTCATGTTTTCCTCATCTCTTTCTCCTGTTTCCTTTTGCTGGTTGTCATGAAAGCCATTCACCTGTTGTGGCTGTTCTCCACTTTGCTCCTATCTTAAAATCATACTCTTAAATCTGAACACAATTCGCAATTATAACCTTCTTTGTCCTGAAACTTGGGCTTTATTAATGCATCCCAACAGCGAGTTATTGTCTCTCTCTCTTTGACCTTTGCACTCATATTTTCTATGCCCTTTGAATGACTAACACATTACAAGTGTTTGGTCTTTTCCACGAAAACCATTTTACTGATATCACTTATGCTCACAACATACTCCTACTCAGTGCGCATTTATTTGATTTCATTTCTCATTCCAAATATGCCAAAAAGGATCTGAAGTCTGACATGGCAAACCTGTGCATTCACTTCTTAAATGACACTATAAGGGACAGAGTCACAAAATCAGAAGGACCTTTGGTGTCTATTTCATTCAATCACCTAAATTCACAGATAAGGAACAAAGTTTCCAGAGTGCGTTTAGGTGGATACAGACTTGGATATGGGCCAGAACTTCCTTATTTCTGAAATGCTTTCACTATACCAGGCACAGCCCAAGTTGTTGCTCACGCCCAGGGCCCCCGGAGCTGTGTGGACATGAACTACACCATGGTCAGTTTTCTGGTTTTGCCCAGTGGCACACCTTGAAGACAAATTGGGAGGCCAGCTGTGTCCTACTATGAGTCGTCAAACAAATGGCCCATGGAACAAGACTGAGAAAGTTTCTGGAAACTCCTCCCTCACCCTAGAATGCCCATCCTCTATTAATCAGCACCCAGAGGGGTATGCTTCAAAATATGCTTCCTTACAAAGCTGAATGGAAAGTCTGAATTCTTCTTCATGCCAAGTGGTAGGCCTCTATCTAGAGGGCAGAGAGTAAGAATTGCTTGGAAGAAATGTTTAGTTACCAGATATCCAGTTCAGCATTTCAGTAGATGGCCATTTAGTGCCTTATAGAGAATATTAGGGTTTCAAATGATGGTGCTTTCTTGGGGTTGGTGGATGTGTTCATTAAGGGTGTGCTCTCTTCCCTCATCCTGTTTGGACTGGCAACACAGTCATGGGCAATTAAGATATGGGAACATACAGGAATTATAGGAATCCAGATGAACTGTGGCATGAACGAATTCTGGAATAGGGCCAGGGGTGCTATGCTTGTTTTCAGAAATCGTGTTCGTTTGGGGTGCTAAGCAGCTTTCTTTTAAGGTTGGGCCACCATTTGTGAGCAAAGGAAAAACAGTCTTTAAGTTAAGAATCCCCATTGCAGAACTAGACCATGGCTAAGCACTTTAACATGTTTAAGGATATGTTATTTTTATTCAGTTGAACTAGCTGAGAGCAAGCCCTACAATTTAACTTCAATCACATTATTTTTGTGTACAGATGCTATCCAATGTCCACATTTTAATCTGCTCTTGGGACACTGGGAGAGAAAACTGGCTGACAAATGGCAGCCAGGTTGTGGAAAGAGTTAATCCAACCACTCCCAGTGTTACAAAAGGCACTGTAATTTTGAGAATAGGAGAATTCTTTTAAAAAAATCAATTTTTTTTCCTTTGAGGAAGGTTAAGATCTGTAATACAGTTCTCTCCATTTTCTTTAGAATCCTCCATGAAGGATTTGCGACAGGGGTCAAAACTCAGGTGGTTTCTGAAGATTTCCCTGGTCTCCTTTCTGGCAGCCAGTTGCACAGATGGGACTGGACAAATGCCTTTATTTAGTCCCAAGGCAATGGCTATCGTATACTTCCTAAAAATCACTTACTAAGCCATCTTTAAAGAAGAGTTCCTTGAATAAAGCCAGTGCTTCATAAATGTGTGAGAGAAAGAGTCATGGTGGAGAACAAAATAAGTAGCAAACTGAGCTGCAATAAACATTCTAGTGCAAATGTCCTTATGGTAAAAAGATTTTTTTTCTTCTGAGTAGATACCTAGTAATGGGATTGCAGGATCAAATGGAATGTCAACTTTTAGTTCTTTAAGATTTTTCCATACTTCTTTCCATAGAGGTCATATTCATTTTCAATGCCACCAGCAGTGCAAAAGAAGTGTTCTCTTCTCTCCACACCCATCCTGGCATCTGCAGTTTCAGGATTTTGTGATTATTGGCTAATCTCACTGGGGTGAGGGGAGATCTCCCAGTGATTTTGATTTGCATTTTTCTGATGATTAGGGACAATTTGCATTTTTTCATGGGTTTAGTGCTGCTCAATTCACAATTGCTAAGATGTGGAAGCAACTCAGGTGCCCCTCAACCCATGAATGTATTAACAAACTGTGGTATTTGTATATCATGGAGTACTAGTCAGCCATAAGAAAAGATGGTGACTTTGGATCTTTTGTGTTTATCTGGATGAAATGAAACACATTCTTTTTAGAAAAGTATCACGAGAATGGAAAAACAAGTATCTAATGTATTCAATCCTAATATGAAACCAATATACAAACAACTACAAGCCCACATGACAGAAAAACACAAGTATAGTCTAGTGAGGGGGAAGGAACGGGGAGTGAGGAGGAGGGAGGGTGATTGGTGGGATCTTACCTATGTTCACAATGTGAGGGTTGTTTGACCCCTAGGTGAAGGACTCAACTACCACTTAGACTTTACTTTAGAAATGGAAACAATGTAACCTAAACATTTGTCAATCTGAAATTAGAAAAAAAGAAGAAAAGTACAAACAATGGAAGTATCTAAATCTATATATCTATTTAATATATATGTATGCATCATGTCAAATTCCACAAAAATGGACAAAGCATAAAAAAGATACTTTGCAGAAGAATAAAAAGAAAAGATTAATAGAAAATGAATAAATAGCAAATGAAGGTATGGAGATGGAAAATTCACACGAAGCCTGCATAGGGTTTATTTTGGGGTACTCAAGTGTACCTTAAGGTCAGAGGAGTAATTTTTAGTATGTCTGGTTATTTGAGTGATGTCACTGAAGATGTTATTCCACCAGTATTACCTTGGTTTCATTTGACTATTTTTATAAATGCCAGGCACCATGTCTAAAAGATTCCCTTATGTCAGAAAAGTGAGAAAATAGCCTGTTCCATAATCTCATCTGAAGAAATTTAGCTTTCCTGTGTGCAGTGCATGTAAGGTTCCCGATGAAGAACGTATGTTCCTCGAATAGTTGATCAGTACCCTTATGTCCTGTCTAGCAGAGTACCCACAAGATCCTGTCCTGAGTACACTTACTGGCTGGAGGGGTGTTGAGCAGGGAAACTTGATAACTCTCTCAGTCCTTTTCAGGGCTCTTAAACACCCACGAATTCTCTCTAGCAGGTGTTGAGTTGTGTTGGTGCTTGGCTGTAGCACTGGATTACAGATCACCAAGGGCCAGGAAGAGGTCTCCTCAAGCTCCCCTTCAGTCCTTCCCAGCCAGATGTGCGTGGGTCAGAGGACGGAGCCTTTCCAAGTTTCATAAGTACAGGTGCTGAATCTGCCATCTTCCCAAGACAGGGCCCTTTAGTACACAGTAAGTGCTCAGTAAATAGCAGAAAGCAAAAGGAAATTAATCCTCCTCAAACAGTTAAGTCACATGATGATGATGAATGTTAATCATAATCGCTTAGGTCTTCATAGGACATTACGTTTCACAAAGCACTTCCATAGAGACTATTTCACCCTGGCCTGATAACACTGTAAGCCAGGTGGTATTATCCCCTTTTTGCTGTAGAGGAAACCACAATCCAGAGCCCAAATGGACTGATTTAAGTGACTCCCTGGACAGCTCAGCACGAATCCAGAGCTCAAATTCTGACACAAGCTCGGGAACAGCCTTCCCTATGAGATAAAAAGTGGCCAGAGGAGCAGCACAGCCTGACAGGACATTTTAAGGGGGGAAGCACAGTGCGCTGAGAAGGCTGATTTTGAGACCTTTGTCATATCCCAACTTGAAGAGACACAGCAACACTACAATAAGCGAGCTGCCTTTTTGACTGGCTCTGATACTCTGGCGAAAGTGGCTTTCTCTTCACTGTGATCTTGAATAGTTACTTCTAGTGCTAAGATCAGAAGCATCATCCTCTAAATGCACAGCAGCCTGTGGGTGACAGTGCCTGGAAGGGCCCAGGATGGTGGAAGAGGTTTACATTCAGGCGTCACCCCAGGGATGAGCTACTTTGTGGCTCCCGCATGACATATGATGAGCTTCTCTGTAAATGGTGCTTTGGGAATGACGTGGAGCTGAGAGACAGAGAGGGAGAGGCAGTGACAGTGCCAGGTGCCCTACATTTCAGCAGGGATAAAGACATCTGCTCTTTCTTTCATGGTAGATGAGGGGAGACTGGAGCACAGGCAGCTGTGGCAGTAGGCAAAACAAAGACTCAGAAGTGCCATCAGCCCCAATGTCAAAATCACTCTTCAGTGTTCAAAGCCATCCATAATTGCCCAACAGTTTACTGCACTTTTAAAATGTAGGAAAACCAGCTGTGACCTCTCTTTTAGATGGCCTTCCACATGTCAGTTCACCTTGGACAGGCAATCAGTGTGGCCCAAACGCAGATGGACTTACAAAAACTCCAGTTGATCCCTTTTATCAAAACCAACTGACGGTATGTTACCCTATGTTATTGTAAGAAGGAAGCCGGGGAGCTCTGAGAGCTGAGTGTGGTATCTCCAAAGCTGTGCTATAATCACATGCTGTGTCTAATTTCATGTCCACTCCTGTGTGCGTCCCAGTCCTCTAACTGTAGTTTCTATTCCTGCAGAGGACATAGACATGTGGCCTCGAATTCCGTGGGCCTGCCAGGTAACATTCACCTCCATCTCCAATAACATCAGTGGGGGTGGGGTGACACAGACAGAGACATGAACTTTGTGGCATGTTTGGCACCTGAAAATATCTCATAGACAGCTCCCAGAATTCTAAAAGCATTTTATGAGCCTCATATATAAAGACAGTCAATATCGAATCCATTCTATTTCCCTAGCCATCAATCAGACCACCCTTTCTTATCAGGCTAGTGTGGGTGAAAAAAGCGAGAAGTTCAGGTGAGGGTGAGTCTTGTACAGTCCTGCCTCTGAGGTGAGCACTCGGGCTGAGAAGGGATTCTGTGGGTGCAACATGCAAAGGGCTTTTCAGATGTGAGTGTTACAGGGGTCCTCAAACTATAGCCCCCGGGCCACATGAGGCAGTATGATTGTATTTGTTTCCATTTTGTTTTTTCACTTCAAAATAAGATATATGCACAGTGCACAGGAATTTGTTCATAGTTTTTTTTTTTTTTTTTAACTATAGTCCGGCCCTCCAATGGTCTGAGGGACAGTGAACTGGCCCCCTATTTAAAAAGTCTGAGGACCCCCGGAAGAGGATAAGGCACTAGTACTGATTTCTCTGAAAATCTTACTGTGAGGCGTTACCAGCTTCCCCAAGCCTCAGTTCTATCCTGTCCAAACTAATGATGGGCTTGGATTCGACTCTTCCATCCGAGACTAGGAGAGATACCACCTACCTCTGAGGTTCAAGGTGAGAAAGCACAGCCCTGTTGTAGCTTGGCCTGTCTCCTCTACTAATATAGACATTACGGTGCCAGGGAAGCTCACTTCTGCTCATAACCATCCTTTCCTCTCTCTTAACCTCTAACAAGGGAAAAGTCTTGACAAATGTCAAATACCCCAAAGAGAGAACTTCACGACATGTGCCTTTGAACACTGTGATCCCAAATACCCTCTCCAGCTTCGTAGGCACTCTTGTTGTCTCCCTCTGCTCCTGTGTCTCCCCTTCCACCCACACTGCACTCTGCCCCATGCCCTAAGCCCACCACACTACTTCCAATCCCCAAATGCTAGTGCTATATAGGCCACCATGCCCACTAGGTTTCTTTACCCAGAAACCCTTTACATTTGGCAAATTCCACTCATCCTCAAAGGTCCAGCCCAGTGTCACTTCTTATTAGAACAAACTCTTCCAGAGAAGAAGCAGTTTCTCCCTTCATGTCCTGACACGTATTGTGTATTATAGCAGACTTGTTAGGTGTTTACCCTGATAAATGCGAGCAGCCAAAGAGCAGGGACTCGATTCATTTTTGTATCTTTAAATGTGATGCTATCACTTGCCTCTAAAAACTGCTGTAAGGATTAGATAAGGTAATGAATATGAACAAAAGTAGCTACTCAACACGTGTAGGCTTATGTTATTAATAGGATGCCAGCAGCCCAAGGAGAAAGGTTGATGCCCATAAGACTTTCCTAACCAGGAATACAGAAAAGGTTACCAATCTCAAGACAAGTAGGAGCATTAGCAACCTCTGGATGGATGCCATCCCTTTCTCTGCCTTCAAGGATTAAACAATCAGGCTGGTTCTTGGGTCTGCCTTGGCTTCTCAGTTTGTAACATCATCTCAGGAACCCGTGGCAGGCATAAGCTTGATTGGATTACTTGATAAACCAATATAAGGAGACATCCAGTGGTGCCACTCCCAGCAATACCAACATTTGAAAACAATTTACAAGGTGCTTTCTTGGACAGAATCTCATTTTAATCCTCAGTAACACCTGGCTATCTCATAGAAACACTATCTTAAAGACCGTGCCTGCTGGAAGTGGCTGGAAACTGCAAACCAAGTCTATCTGAACCCAAGTCCATACTCTTTCCATTGTCTCACGTCCCTTCCCCTCCTGACAAAGGTTTGTTCTATAGAACTTCAAGAGGGCAGAAAATCCCAGAACAGTCCCAATTCCAATGACGAGCCTTCTAATACAGCTACTTACAAAAGCGGTTAGTGACATTCCTGAGAGTAGCCACAGTCTTTCAACAAGATTCAAGGAGAAACAACAGAAAAACAAGACAATTAAAATGCAACCATCTTAATGATCAGCAACACTGTACTGGGGCTTAATAGACAAGTCTCATTCCAGTAGTTTGAGTCTTCAATTTTCCTCTAAGAGGAAGGATGCAGAAGGAACAGGACAGTGCTCACAGTCCTGAGACTGGACGTATGAAAGAGACACCATGGGCGCCATATGACCGCTCCTTCTCATCAGCTCCACTCCAGCCAAGGACACACTTCATGATTTTCTGGCTCCTGACCCAGTGCTGTCTCATGCGGCTAAGTGAGTAGAGTTTCCTCTTAGTCTTGACATGTAGTTACATTAAAGCCCTTCAGTAACAATCTCCCGAATCTCATGGTTAAAGGATAAATGAAGGGCTTATACAAAGGACTGACACTTCTTAGTAAAGGTTCCCATTGATCTCTGGTCATGCTCCCCTGGGCAAGGCCCATAACCGCTTTGTGCCTGGTGAACTGGTGACCACTTCACAGAGCTCTAGTCAGGCTCAGGGGTGATGATGCATCTCCAGTGCTTTTGTTAAATGCAAAATGATAAATAAGGGCCAGGTAGCGCTGCTGCGTGAAGCTTAACTCCTGCCACTGAATTAGAATATGCTGTCCACACGTTCCCAGAGTGCATTCAAATATAACAAGCATTTGCTTACATTATCTTGTCTAATTCTACTCCATCCCCACAAGAACTTTTGAAGTAGAACTCCTACTTAACAGGTAAGGAAACTTAGACTCAGAGCCAATAACCAGAAAGTACTAAGTAAGTACAGGGAAAAATAACGTCAAGCCCGGATCCTAACTCCTAACAGGTGTTCCTCACAGTCACCACATCTACCCTAAACGTAAGAAAGGCTCATTTGGATTTCAAACCACAGATCTGCACACACTCTCAGGATGGCTGTGAGATCAGCTTGTTGTCAGCCCCATGA